>NC_037670.1:89627737-89650172 GCF_003255815.1 Theropithecus gelada
TTTTTTTTTTTTTTTTTTTTTTTTTTGAGGCAGAGTTTCGCTTTTGTTGCCCAGGCTGGAGTGCAATGGTTCCATCAATCTCATCTCACCACAACGTCTGCCTCCAGGTTCAGGCAATTCTCCTGCCTCAGCCTCCTGGGTAGCTGGGATTACAGGTGCCTGCCACCAAGCCCAGCTAATTTTTGTATTTTTAGTAGAGACGGGGTTTCACCATGTTGACTGGGCTGATCTCGAACTTCTGACTTGAGGTGATCCACCTGCCTCAGCCTCCCAAAGTGCTGGGATTATAGGCGAGAGCCACTGTGCCCAGCATGCCCTGTCTTCTTGCCTCTGACTTCGCCAGTCTATTAGCTCTTGTGGGACAAGCCCACAGCAGACACCTGGCCAAGATGGCAACCTGTGCCCTGGCCTGCTTCCACTCAGCATGGGAAGGAAGAGACCCTCGTTCGTAAGTAAGCAAGTATCCTACTCAGAAGCAGTGCAAAGACATGCTCTCCCTTCCCCACATCTTGCAGCTGGGGTCACTTGGCAGTACTGTGACACATTACTCTTCAACAAGGTGGCTTCCCTAACTGACCAAGTGTTTGAACCTGAAGTCGATAAAGTGTTAAAAGTTAGTGAAGAGACTGGAGGAAGAGAAGGAAGGAGAGAAGGGGCAAGGAAAAGAAAGAGTTCTTTAAGAGATCAGAGTGGCTTTGAACTCAAATGTGTTTCCTAGATCACAATGCTGTGTCCAGGCTGCCCATGCAGGGCCAACTAGCATTGGTCACTTCAGTACAAATGCTGTAAGGGAAAATGGTGAGTCGAGAGACTGGAATAGTGGACCAAGTTCAGAATGAAGTTGCAGGGATAAGCTCTCTGAAGTGATAATTTCGCTAAGACTTGAAGGAGAAGTTTACTCAGTTGAGTGGGTGAAAGGGGGTTCTTGTGAAGGAATTATAAAGAGAAAACCACCCAGGCAGAGCCCTGAATGATTCCAGTCTTAAAGTGGCCAGGCAGGGGAGGAGGGCTTGGCAAAGGAGGCCAGGAAGGAGTGTCCAAAGAGGGGACAGAGAACCAGGAGGGGGCAGAGTCACAGAAGTCAACAGAAGAGAGTGCCTCAAGAAGGAGGGTCTATTCACCTAAGAAAAATAACATAAAAGGAGATAATTCAAGAAATATATATATAAATATAAAGGAGGGTCCAGCAGGTGCGGTTCTTAGGTGCTGACAATGGAATTCACCTTTTGCTAGATAACCCAAAAGGAATGGGTTAGAGAATGTTGATTTCTCAGACAGACTCTCTGGAAGAACCAGGAACTAGGCCTCATAAATTATACCTCAACAATGAACAACACCCATGTCCTCACAGAGCTGGTCTGGTGGAAGTGCCACTGCTGCTGCTGGCCTGGGCGTGAGCTGACCCCACTGTGGTGGGCATGGCCAGGCCTGCGGTACTCAAAGCCTTGAGTAGGTCAATGATGTCATAAGAAAAAGAACACAGACATCTGTAACTGGGGCAACAAGGATAAGGATAGGGTAGAACAGAGTTGCCACTTAGCACAATTTCCAGGGACTCCACAGACCACAGTATGATTGTGCCCCTGGGATTGCATGAAATAGTGGCTCTGCGGGAGACACTTAAGTGCTGATGTGGTTCTCTCCTCTCCCTCCACCAAAATAGCATAAAAGGCAGTGAGCCCTGGTTCTGAACATCTCTGCCCTAGAAGATTCCTCATTTCTCATGGGCTCCTGTACTTAAAGAGTTTGGGTACAATTTCATAATAAACTAATGCAGCCATGGGGAGCCATGTCCACCAACTCGTGTCCTTTTTTATGGCTTGTTTTCTGATTTCGAAGTGAAATGGATTGAAAGTAACTTAAGCCAAGTCCAAGTCTTCTTTCTTGCCACTCTTCACATGCGGTCAGCAGGGGCCTGGCCCATCTCCCTCACGGTTGCCAGGATGGATTCTGCAGCTTGCCTCCTTCATTGGGCCACCAGCTTCCGGATCCACCGTCTGCCATTGTATCTGGTTGGCAACGTGTAGGTCACATGCCCGTGCTGTAGCTGCAAGGGAGGCTGGGGACAAGATCTGGCTTCCATAGGTGGTAGAGACTCACACGGAATAAATGTTCAAAAGTACTGGGTGGATAAAAAGAATGGCAGATGTTCATTCGACAGGCCTCAGAAGATAATTATTCATTTCTGTCAGGTCTCACCTTTTCCTTTCAGGAACTGGATCTGGAGAGGATGACCCTCACCTTTCCTACTACAAGGGTTAGGCCAGTTGCCTAGGCTTGCCAATCAGAGTCACTTTGGCCACAGCTTTTAGGAAAGCACACATGACTCAAGCTGGGCCAGATACCATCCTCTCTGACCACCTTCTGGATCTAGTCACTTTCTTCTCGAATTGCTGTCTGTAAAAGTAACAAAAGCCATGAATTGTTGGTGCCCAGGTGCCCATATTTGCCACGACCAGGCTGCTCAAGAAGAAAGCAAGCTAGCAGTAGGTGGGGGGATGTGGCGGGGGGAGAGGGGAGGGAGGGAGAGAAGAAGATAGAGAGAAAGAAGGAGAGAGAGAGAGAGAGGAGAGAGATAGGTGTGTGTGTGTGTGTGTGTGTGTGTGAGAGAGAGAGAGAGAGACAGAGAGAGACCTGTTTCTGAGAGAGAGAGATACCTGTTTCTATGTCCAGCTGTTCCCAAATCTGTATGAGTTGGCTTTTTATTTTTTTCTGACTGAGTCTTGCTCTATCGCCGAGGCTGGAATGCAGTGGTGCTCGGCTCATTGCAACCTCTGCTTCCTGGGTTCAAGCGATTCTCATGGCTCAGCCTTCCGAGTAGCTGGAATTATGGGCGCCTACCACCATGCCTAGCTAATTTTTGAATTTTTAGTAGAGATGAGGCTTCACCATATTGCCCAGTCTGGTCTCGAATTCCTGACCTCAAGTGATCTGCCTGCCTCGGTCTCCCAAAGTGCTGGGATTACAGGCATGAGTCCACAGCCCCCATCCTCTTTTCTGAGACAGGGTCTCACTCCATCACCAAGGCTGGAGTGCAGTGATGCGATCACCACTCACTACAGTGTCAACCTCCTGGGCTCAAGCAGTCCTCTCACGTAGCTGGGACTACAGGCATGTGCCACCACATCCAGCTAATTTTTGTAGAGATGGGGTATTACTATGTTGTCTAGGTTGGCCTCAACCTCCTAGGCTCAAGAAATCCTCCTGCCTCAGCCTCCCAAGTAGCTGGGACCAATGAAGGCTGGGAACAAGAGAGGAAGTCCCAGAGAGGATGCTTTCTGGCCCAGCCTGGGTCATGTGTCCTTCCATGACTTGGTGAAGAGGGAGACCAGGGAATGCAGGAGAAGAGGGTGTTGATTGTGGGTGTCATCCAGCATGTGTGGAGGGCTGGCCTTGGAGTACAGGTGACAGTGACCAGTGTCCTCTGTGATGCCTTCTGTTTTCTCTGTGAAGCAGGAGGTGGGCCATTCCTCAGAGACAGGACAGATGAGAGGACAGTGGTGAAGGTGTGGGCTTGCTGCTGTGGGAACAGGTGCTGAGCCCACTGGAGGTGCCACATGGACTGCAGCCCAGGGTCACTGAGGTGGCAGGCAGCAACCTCACAGGGCACTTTCCTGTGCAGCCCTCCACCCTACAGGTGGGCTGGGCAGAGGAGACAGCCTCCCAGGGGCACATGTTGGCCAGCCAAATGCTTGGAAGAAGAGGAGACAGAGGAGTTGAAGTTAACACATTTTCAAAAGAGTGATTATAGCCGTGGGCCATGGAATCTAAGTCTATAAAGAAATATGCAAGGCCAGGAGGTGACAAAATCATGTGGGGATGGTTCTCTCTTCCCCTATTTGAGTTTTCTTCTCCCTGTTGCAGCTTGTACTCATTTTGGTCTCAGGTTTGGCTTTTTAGAAGCTGCTTGGGTAGTTAGAAAGCTGGAGTTGTCTTAGAGTCACCTCTGTTCACTTTTGTGGGGACCAGTGAGCTGTATAAGGTGTTACTTTCTACAAGTAAAAAATTTTTTTCCTTCTGTTTTGTCGAGATTCATCTCTGGGGTGAATGACAGGCTCATACATTCAGTACCATTAGATATTGTAAAAATTGGTCTGCAGAGCAGATCAATGCTTGATGTCATCTTCAGAGCAGCTGAAAGTCCTTTCCCTCCAAATATTTGTTGTTGTTGTTTGTTAGATGGAGTCTCGCTCTGTTGCCCTGGCTAGAGTGCAGTGGTGTAATCTCGGCTCACTGCAACCTCTGCCTCCCAGGTTCAAGCAATTCTGCCTCAGCCTCCCAAGTAGCTGGGATTGCAGGTGACCACCACCATGCCTGCCTAATTTTTGTATTTTTAGTGGAGTTGGGATTTCGTCGTGTTGGCCAGGCTGGTCTTGAACTTCTGATCTCAGGTGATCCACCCGCCTCGGCCTTCCAAAGTGCTGGGATTACAGGTATGGGCCATGTGCCCGGACATTTTCTCTGGTTTTGATGGGGGGAAAAAAAAGTCCAAAAGACTCAAAGCAATGTTCATGCAATGCTGGTCCAGGGGGCTCCCTGCAAGGGACTTATGAAAACACTGCTGATCAAACCCCCAATCCCCATGGCTCTTATTGCTATGTGTATTCAATTATGGCAAACTCATTATTTGCTCCCCTTTGAAATATGAGACGTTTTTTCTGATTTCAGGATGTACACTGTGGGGAGGATGGAGGTAGGGAGCAATTTAACAAAATATATTAAAATTAAAATTGTTCATACTTTCCAACTCAACATTTTCACTTACAAAACGTTCCTGTATTGTGCAAAGATATATTTCTAGAAAGTTCTATTGAAGCTTTATTGGCTCAGAACTAGGGGCATGGTTAAATCAATTAAACAATGGAAATACAATGGAATACTACATGCCTTTAAAAACAGGCATGTTAGCCGGACATGGTGGCCCATGCCTGTAATTCCAGCACTTTGGGAGGCCAAGGCGGGCGGATCACGAGGTCAAGAGATCGAGACCATCCTGGCCAACACGGTGAAACCCCGTCTCTACTAAGAACACAAAAATTAGCCAGGCATGATGGCTTGCGCATGTAGTCCCAGCTACTTGGGAGGCTGAGGCAGAATAGCTTGAACTTGGGAGGTGGAGGTTGCAGTGAGCTGAGATCACGCCACTGCACTCCAGCCTGGTGACAGTGTGCGATGCAAATAGTATAACATTGATAATAATTATAAGACTGGATAAACATTGGAGAAATGTGTATAAAACATTAAAGACTGTTATTGGGAAGGTAGAATATAATTTTAATTTTCTGTATTTTTTTGTTTTTTAGACGGGAGTCTCACTCTGCCACCCAGGCTGTCTCGGCTTACTGCAACCACTGCCTTCTTGGTTCGGGCGATCCTCCCACCTTAGCGTCTCAAGTAGCTGGGACTACAGGCACATACCACCATTCTCGGCTAATTTTTTGTATTTCTTGTAGAGATGGAGTTTCACCATGTCGCCGAGGCTGGTCTGGAACTCCTAAACTCAGGCGATCCTCCCACCTCGGCCTCCCACAGGGCTGGGCTTACAGCCATGAGCCACCACACCCGACCCATTTTATGTATTTCTATGTGACTGGAATCCTCTATAGTGAACAAGCATTATTTTTCTCAATGACAGAATAGAGCATAATTTCTCTGCTAAGCACTTAATTTTTTCATTTAATATTCACAAAATCACTAGATGGTGGGTATTACATATTTTACAGGTGATACTTAGAAAAGTTAACCTGCCTAATTTCAGCGAGGTAGTAAATATTCTTTATCTAAAGAATATTTTCAAACTCTATCTAAGGTTAATGTAATCTCCACAGGCTCATTTTGTCTCTATGAGAAGGTGCCTTCTATTTTGGCTATTTCTCCTTCCCACTATGATTTCACTTCCCTCTCAAAACTACTCAAATTCATTTCCTCTGGGAAGTTACCACAGGCTGTAGTCCCTAATGACGGCATTCACTCTACTCTCTAGCGTTTTAATGCACTCCTTTCTTGGTCTTTGCACCTGTCACCATTTCGATCTGTATGAAATGTTTCTATTCTTTTCCTCTCCCTCTTTTGCTTGAGCATTGATCATTTGCCTGGAACTTCCCGTGATCCTTCAGAGCCTGATTCCAAACCTACAGGGTAGGTGTTAGGATTGAATCCTTAAGTGTAGCATTTGATGGGTCCTTAATATTGAGGAATAACAATCTAACCAATCAAGCAACCTTTTCCTTATATTGGACTATATGCTGAGTCGACCGAATTATGTAAATGTCTCTGAGTTGAGAAGTTTCTGAAATAATAGATAATTCAAGTAATGTCTTATTTTTTTTTTTCTTGTGGAGGAGAGGTGTGAGTCATAAAGAGTCACAAATTCTTTTTTACAAAATGTGCTAATTATACTAAATACTTTGTCATACACTGGCAACCTCTTTAACATCTAGATACATGCACAAAACATACAAAAAATGGTGTCTGAAAATGTCCAAGTATGAACACACTAGCATACTACCTTTTGCAACGTCTTCCCTCCCATATACTCTAAACCACTGAACAAGTACAGAGAGTACTATACTGCTTACAAAGGTGGCTTCACAATTCAGTTTCCAAAAGACAGCATTCCCTATGAATTTTAGCAAAAATATATTTACAAAGTGGTATTTTACTACCTCTACATTTAACATACATCGGGCACTTCTAAACATCTAGATAGACTAGATGTTTCAAGTAAGGAGTTAATTTGTCCACTATGTACACAGCAGTCTTGAATAAACTGCAAACATGTAACAACAGTTCCAATTTGAAAGAGTCTTCCAAATGTGAACATTTTGGCCTAGAACCTTTCCCATCTCCATCACCCCAGTGGGCAAGAATGCTCAAATTTTCAGAAGACAATCTTTCCTAGGACTTCTACAACAAAACGTACAAAATATATTAGTTTACTAACTCTACTTTTGTCATACACTGGCAACCTCTTTAACATCTAGAAAGACTAGTTGTTGTAAATTAGGACTTGTCTGTCCTTTATGTACACTATATACGCAGATAAGTAAAACAAAATGCGCAGAGATAATGATTAATCTCGCCTCGCTGTAAGTACAGTGGCATAGAGCTCTCTGCACTTCCCCCTCCTCCCCTGAACCACTGCACAAACACAATGAGTATTACTCAACAGGTGATTGGGCCATTCCCCCACCAAACAATATTTCATATGAAATGTAACAAAAAGATATTTACAAAAGGTTATTTTTTCTACATATATCAGGCACTTCAGAATATCTAAAAAGAACAGACATTTCAAAAAAGCTTAGCATTGTCAACTATATATACAGTGGTGAGGAATAAAATGCACACAAAACAATGGATAGAACATGAAAATGTCTTCTACATATGACCAGTCTGGCATAGAGGCTTCTTCTTTTCCTTCTCAGGTCTTTCAACTCCACGTCCTCTAAACCACTTAACAAACGTGGACGTATCGCTTCCAGAGGTCGTCTAACAACTTCATTTCCAAAAGTCGTCTCCAGAAGACATTTATTTTCTATGATTTCTTTTAAACATATGAGAATTTACAAGATGTGTGATTTTCTAACTTTATCATACATCAGCAACCTCTTTCCATCTAGAAGGGCTAGATGTGGCAAATGTTTTCTATTAAAAGGTTGGGGTGGTGTTGAGAGCAGCTTTTTCATGTTATATACACAGGTCTTCCATAAACGGCCAGTAAATCTTCCCAAAGGGTGGTGGGCATTTCCAAGGGGCCAGACGTGGCTTGTCATTCTACCATTTCTCTCTTCCGACAGCAAGCTCTGGTAGAACGAGACCAACCGCCCGAAGGCCGCTAACTGTTCCACCTGTCGTGGGTCGGGACTTCGCTCACCTCCCAAGCCCGTTAAGGCCTTTGTCCGTTGTCCTCAGGACTCGGTAGGTCTCGTCCAGTGGGAACAGAGTGGTCACCGGGGCCCGGACCTGCGCGGCTCCGAGGTCTAAAAAGGCGGCCGAGCTTGCCTGCGTCCCGAGATCGCCTTCCCGGGCCCCGCACACCCTAACGGTCTCCGCCGCGCCGTGTTCAGGCGGCCGCCATGCTTCCCGGCCGGCCCTCCTCTCCCGCCGCCACTCAGAGGCGCTGGGCGCGGCGGCGTGGCGGGGTTTCGTCGAGGCCGGGCAGGAGACCAGGCGGCGGGGTCCGGGCAGGAAGAGGCTGCCGCCATCAGTCACCGAGGTGGGGTGGGGAAGAGAGGTGCGCCTCGGCTTCAAGGCCTGCGCCCGGCCAGTGGGCAGCCACAGCAGGGCCCCCCGTGTCTGCAGGGCAGAGGGTGCAGCCAGTCCGGGGCCCCTAGCTCATCTGCCCAGCTCACCTGCCGGCCCGGGGACCCCAGCTCAGCCGCCGGCCTGGGCCCCACAGTTCACCCGCCTGCCTGGAAGGCCCTGGGGGAGCGGGCCGCGCTCTGCGTCTCTCTGAACTCTCTGCTGGGCCGGAACTCAAGAGTCACAAATTGATTCAAATAGGTTTACAAATTTAAAAAAGAAGCCTGACAACCCCTTAACCTGTTAAAGGATACTACAGGAGTGGTAGAGAATTCCTCAATTCTTCTGCTTCTCTGCTGCCAGGGCTAAGTGCTGCTTACGTTGTAAATAACCAGGAAACAGGATTTCCAGGTGGTTGATGGTGTGTGGTTGAGATTTGGAAATTGGAGATTTCCAGGTGGTTGATGATGTGTGGTTGAGAAAAGAGCCTCAAGGTAACTACTTAATATGTTGATTCTAGATTATTTTCCTCGTCCAGTGTAATTAGAGAAACAAACACACAACTAGTGAATCAAATATTTTTATCTTGTTCCACAAATGTGTACCTTTTATATTTCGTTAGTCTGATAGCAAAAATTACATTTTCCACCACTACAGTCAGTTCTTTAGTTTCACTCCTGTGCTTCAGTGTTTGAATGACAAGCCTCATCAGTATGGCATATTTAATCCAACAGTCTTGGACACAATTTGGCAAACCAGTGGATTCACAGTGATAACTGCAGAAATCTGAAAGTGACTTGATAATACACAAGTTAGGGTGGAGAAAAAGGCATTTTCCCCCTAAATCAAATATACAAAAGTTTGCAAACTTATTTCAAGCATGTGGGAAAGTACAGAAAATTGTTAACAGAGTATTACTATGTACTACTCATCACCCAGCATCAATTAAAAAAAAATTTTTTTTTGAGACTGTGTCCCACTCTGTCATGCAGGCTGGAGTGCAGTGGTGTGATCATGACTCACTGCAGCCTTGACCTCCTGGGCCGAAGTGATCCTCCTGCCTCAGCCTCCCAAGTAGCAGTGACTACAGGTTTGTGCCATCATGCCCAGGTCCCACTGTCAAATTTTATGCTTATCATATTAAGCTTTTTTTTTTTTTTTTTTTTAAGTCACATATAAAGCTCCCTGTCTGTTCCTTTCAGATCCCATTCCTTTGTTTCTTTCCCTAGGTAAACATTATTCTGAATTTGGTGCTTGTATTAGTCCATTCTCACACTGCTTATAAAGACTGGGTAATTTATAAAGAAAAGAGGTTTGGGGGTGGAGCAAGATGGCTGAATAGGAACAGCTCCAGTCTCCAGGTCCCAGCGCAAGTGACACAGAAGATGGGTGATTTCTGCATTTTCAACTGAGGTACTGGGTTCATCTCACTAGGGAGTGCCGGACAATTGGTGCTGGTCAGCTGCTGCAGCCCAACCAGCGAGAGCTGAAGCAGGGCGAGGCATCGCCTCACCTGGGAAGTGCAAGGGGGAAGGGAATCCCTTTTCTTAGCCAGGGGAACTGAGACACACAACACCTGGAAAATAGGGTAACTCCCACCCCAATACTGCGCTTTACCAAGGGTCTTAGCAAATGGCACACCAGGAGATTATATCCCACACCTGGCTGGGAGGGTCCCACGCCCGCGGAGCCTCCCTCATTGCTAGCACAGCAGTCTGCGATCTAATGGGAAGGCAGCAGCGAGGCTGGGGGAGGGGCACCCGCCATTGCTGAGGCTTAAGTAGGTAAACAAAGCCGCTGGGAAGCTCGAACTTGGTGGAGTCCACAGCAGCTCAAGGAGGCCTGCCTGTCTCTGTAGACTCCAACTCTGGGGACAGGGCACAGCTAAACAAACAAACAAAAAAGCAGCAGAAACCTCTGCAGACGCAAACAACCCTGTCTGACAGCTTTGAAGAGAGCAGTGGATCTCCCAACACGGAGGTTGAGATCTGAGAACGGACAGACTGCCTGCTCAAGTGGGTCCCTGACCCCTGAGTAGCCTAACTGGGAGACATCCCCCACTAGGGGCAGACTGACACCCCACACCTCACACAGTGGGGTACATCCCTGAGACGAAGCTTCCAAAGCAAGAATCAGACAGGTACACTCGCTGTTCAGCAATATTCTATCTTCTGCAGCCTCTGCTGCTGATACCCAGGCAAACAGGGTCTGGAGTGGACTTCAAGCAATCTCCAACAGACCTACAGCTGAGGGTCCTGACTGTTAGAAGGAAAACTAACAAACAGGAAGGACACCCACACCAAAACCCCATCTGTACGTCACCATCATCAAAGACCAGAGGCAGATAAAACCACAAAGATGGGGAAAAAGCAGGGCAGAAAAGGTGGAAATTCACAAAATCAGAGCGCATCTCCCCCTCCAAAGGAACGGAGCTTATCGCCAGCAATAGATCAAAGCTGGATGGAGAATGACTTTGACAAGTTAAGAGAAGAAGGCTTCAGTCAATCAAACTTCTCAGAGCTAAAGGAGGAATTACATACCCAGCGCAAAGAAACTAAAAATCTTGAAAAAAGAATGGAAGAATGGATAACTAGAATAATCAATGCAGAGAAGGCCATAAACAAGCTGACAGAGATAAAAACCATGACATGAGAAATGCGTGACAAATGCACAAGCTTCAGTAACTGACTCAATCAACTGGAAGAAAGAGTATCGGCGACTGAGGATCAAATGAATGAAATGAAGCGAGAAGAGAAGTCTAAAGAAGAAAGAGGAAAAAGAAATGAACAAAGCCTTCAAGAAGTATGGGATTATGTGAAAAGACCAAATCTGCGTCTGATTGGGGTGCCTGAAAGTGACGGGGAAAATGGAACCAAGTTGGAAAACACTCTTCAGGATATCATCCAGGAGAACTTCCCCAACCTAGTAAGGCAGGCCAACATTCAAATTCAGGAAATACAGAGAACGCCACAAAGATACTCCTCGAGAAGAGCAACTCCAAGACACATAATTATCAGATTCACCAAAGTTGAAATGAAGGAAAAACTGTTAAGGGCAGCCAGAGAGAAAGGTCGAGTTACCCACAAAGGGAAGCCCATCAGACTAACAGCAGATCTCTCAGCAGAAACTCTACAAGCCAGAAGAGAGTGGGGGCCAATATTTAATATTCTTAAAGAAAAGAATTTTCAACCCAGAATTTCATATCCAGTCAAACTTAGTTTCATAAGTGAAGGAGAAATAAAATCCTTTACAGATAAGCAAATGCTTAGAGATTTTGTCACCACCAGGCCTGCCTTACAAGAGACCCTGAAGGAAGCACTAAATATGGAAAGGAACAACTGGTACCAGCCAATGCAAAAACATGCCAAAATGTAAAGACCATCGAGGCTAGGAAGAAACTGCATCAACTAACTAGCAAATAACCAGTTAATATCATAATGACAGGATCAAGTTCACACATAACAATATTAACCTTAAATGTAAATGGACTAAATGCTCCAATTAAAAGACACAGACTGGCAAACTGGATAAAGAGTCAACAGCCATCAGTTTGCTGTATTCAGGAGACCCATCTCACATGCAGAGACACACATAGGCTCAAAATAAAGGGATGGAGGAAGATTTACCAAGCAAATGGAGAACAAAAAAAAGCAGGGGTTGCAATCCTAGTCTCTGATAAAAGAGACTTCAAACCATCAAAGATCAAAAGAGACAAAGAAGGCCATTACATAATAGTAAAGGGATCAATTCATCAGGAGGAGCTAACTATCCTAAATATATATGCACCCAATACAGGAGCACCCAGATTCATAAAGCAAGTCCTTAGAGACTTACAAAGAGACTTAGACTCCCATACAATAATAATGGGAGACTGCAACACCCCACTGTCAACATTAGACAGATCAACGAGACAAAAAGTTAACAAGGATATCCAAGAATTGAACTCATCTCTGCACCAAGTGGACCTAATAGACATCTACAGAACTCTCCATCCCAAATCAACAGAATATACATTCTTCTCAGCACCACATTGCACTTATTCCAAAATTGACCACATAATTGGAAGTAAAGCACTCCTCAGCAAATGTAAAAGAACAGAAATTATAACAAACTGTCTCTCAGACCACAGTGCAATCAAACTAGAACTCAGGACTAAGAAACTCAATCAAAACCACTCAACTACATGGAAACTGAACAACCTGCTCCTGAATGACTACTGGGTACATAACGAAATGAAGGCAGAAATAAACATGTTCTTTGAAACCAATGAGAACAAAGATACAACATACCAGAATCTCTGGGACACATTTAAAGTAGTGTGTAGAGGGAAATTTATAGCACTAAATGCCCACAAGAGAAAGCTGGAAAGATCTAAAATTGACACTCTAACATCACAATTAAAAGAACTAGAGAAGCAAGAGCAAACACATTCAAAAGCTAGCAGAAGGCAAGAAATAACTAAGATCAGAGCAGAACTGAAGGAGATAGAGACACAAAAAACCCTTCAAAAAATCAATGAATCCAGGAGTTGGTTTTTTGAAAAGATCAACAAAATTGATAGACTGCTAGCAAGACTAATAAAGAAGAAAAGAGAGAAGAATCAAATAGATGCAATAAAAAATGATAAAGGGGATATCACCACCGACCCCACAGAAATACAAATTACCATCAGAGAATACTATAAACATCTCTGCGCAAATAAACTAGAAAATGTAGAAGAAATGGATAATTTCCTGGACACTTACACTCTCCCAAGAGTAAACCAGGAAGAAGTTGAATCCCTGAATAGACCAATAGCAGGCTCTGAAATTGAGGCAATAATTAATAGCCTACCAACCAAAAAAAGTCCAGGACCAGATGGATTCACAGCTGAATTCTACCAGAGGTACAAGGAGGAGCTGATACCATTCCTTGTGAAACCATTCCAATCAATAGAAAAAGAGGGAATCCTCCCTAACTCATTTTATGAGGCCAACATCATCCTGATACCAAAGCCTGGCAGAGACATAACAAAAAAAGAGAATTTTAGACCAATATCCCTGATGAACATTGATGCAAAATTCTCAATAAAATACTGGCAAAACCGAATCCAGCAGCATGTCAAACAGTGTATCCACCATGATCAAGTGGGCTTCATCCCTGGGATGCAAGGCTGGTTCAACATATGCAAATTAATAAACGTAATCCAGCATATAAACAGAACCAAAGACAAAAACCACATGATTATCTCAATAGATGCAGAAAAGGCCTTTGACAAAATTCAACAGCCCTTCATGCTAAAAACTCTTAATAAATTCGGTATTGATGGAACGTATCTCAAAATAATAAGAGCTATTTATGACAAACCCACAGCCAATATCATACTGAATGGACAAAAACTGGAAGCATTCCCTTTGAAAACTGGCACAAGACAGGGATGCCCTCTCTCACCACGCCTATTCAACATACTGTTGGAAGTTCTGGCTAGGGCAATCAGGCAAGAGAAAGAAATAAACCATATTCAGTTAGGAAAAGAAGAAGTCAAATTGTCCCTGTTTGCAGATGACATGATTGTATATTTAGAAAACCCCATCATCTCAGCCCAAAATCTCCTTAAGCTGATAAGCAACTTCAGCAAAGTCTCAGGATACAAAATCAATGTACAAAAATCACAAGCATTCCTATACACCAGTAACAGACAAACAGAGAGCCAAATCGTGAATGAACTTCCATTCACAATTGCTTCAAAGAGAATAAAATATCTAGGAAACCAACTAACAAGGGATGTAAAGGACCTCTTC
The DNA here is from genome assembly GCF_003255815.1 of Theropithecus gelada. Lineage (NCBI taxonomy): Eukaryota > Metazoa > Chordata > Mammalia > Primates > Cercopithecidae > Theropithecus > Theropithecus gelada. Next base: position 89,641,762 of record NC_037670.1, read on the forward strand.
AAGGAGAACTACAAACCACTGCTCAGTGAAATAAAAGAGGACACAAACAAATGGAAGAACATACCATGCTCATGGATAGGAAGAATTAATATCATGAAAATGGCCATACTGCCCAAAGTAATTTATAGATTCAATGCCATCCCCATCAAGCTACCAATGAGTTTCTTCACAGAATTGGAAAAAACTGCTTTAAAGTTCATATGGAACCAAAAAAGAGCCTGCATTGCCAAGACAATCCTAAGTCAAAAGAACAAAGCCGGAGGCATCACGTTACCTGACTTCAAACTATACTACAAGGCTACAGTAACCAAAACAGCATGGTACTGGTACCAAAACAGAGATACAGACCAATGGAACAGAATAGAGCCCTCAGAAATAATACCACACATCTACAGCCATCTGATCTTTGACAAACCTCAGAAAAACAAGAAATGGAGAAAGGATTCCCTATTTAATAAATGGTGCTGGGAAAATTGGCTAGCCATAAGTAGAAAGCTGAAACTGGATCCTTTCCTTACTCCTTATACGAAAATTAATTCAAGATGGATTAGAGACTTAAATGTTAGACCTAAAACCATAAAAACCCTAGAAGAAAACCTAGGTAATACCATTCAGGACATAGGCATGGGCAAGGACTTCATGTCTAAAACACCAAAAGCAATGGCAACAAAAGCCAAAATTGACAAATGGGATCTAATTAAACTAAAGAGCTTCTGCACAGCAAAAGAAACTACTATCAGAGTGAACAGGCAACCTACAGAATGGGAGACAATTTTTGCAATCTACTCATCTGACGAAGGGCTAATATCCAGAGCCTATAAAGAACTCAATCAAATTTACAAGAAAAAAACAACCCCATCAAAAAGTGGTCAAAGGATATGAACAGACACTTCTCAAAAGAAGACATTCATACAGCCAATAGACACATGAAAAAATGCTCATCATCACTCGCCATCAGAGAAATGCAAATCAAAACCACAATGAGATACCATCTCATAGCAGTTAGAATGGCAATCATTAAAAAATCAGGAAACAACAGGTGCTGGAGAGGATGTGGAGAAATAGTAACACTTTTACACTGTTGGTGGGACTGTAAACTAGTTCAACCATTGTGGAAAACAGTGTGGCGATTCCTCAAGGATCTAGAACTAGAAGTACCATATGACCCAGCCATCCCATTACTGGGTATATACCCAAAGGATTATAAATCATGCTGCTATAAAGACACATGCACATGTATGTTCATTGCAGCACTATTCACAATAGCAAAGACTTGGAATCAACCCAAATGTCCATCAGTGATGGACTGGATTAAGAAAATGTGGCACATATACACCATGGAATACTATGCAGCCATAAAAAAGGATGAGTTTGTGTCTTTTGTAAGGACATGGATGCAGCTGGAAACCATCATTCTCAGGAAATTATCACAAGAACAGAAAACCAAACACCGCATGTTCTCACTCATAGGTGGGAACTGAACAATGAGATCACTTGGACTCGGGAAGGGGAACATCACACATTGGGGCCTATTGTGGGGAGAGGGGACGGGGGAGGGATTGCATTCGGAGTTATACCTGATGTAAATGACGAGTTAATGGGTGCTGACGACTTGATGTGTGCAGTACACCAACATGGCACAAGTATACATATGTAACAAACCTGCACGTTATGCACATGGACCCTAGAACTTAAAGTATAATTTAAAAAAAAAAAAAAAAGAGGTTTAATTGACTCATAGTTTTGCATGGCTGGCTAGGCCTCAGAAAACTTACAATCATGGCAGAAGGAGACGCAAACACATCCTTCTTCATATGGCAGCAGCAGAGAGAATAAGAGCCCAGCAAAGGGGGAAGCCCCTAAACCATCAGATCTCATGAGAACTCACTATGATGGGAACAGAATGAGGGAAACCAGCCCCATGATTCAGTTATCTCCACATGGTCCCGCCCTTGACACATGGGGATTATTACAATTCAAGATGAGATTTTGGGTGGGGACACAGCCAAATCATATCAGTGCTTATTATCCACATGCTATTATTCCTGTATTTATGTATCCATAAATAATACTATAGTATTGTTTTGCTCTTTTGTACTTTAAATGGTATATCATACATACTTTTCTGTACCTTCCCATTTTTGGTGGTTGTTTATACAAGTAACTAGAGTCATTATACAGTTATATTCCATTATGCCAAAGTTTATTCATTATCCCGTGGATGGACTTCTGGTGCTTTCTGTTTTGCTATATAAACAATACTGTGTACATTTTTGTACATCTCCTTTACACAGGAAATAGTTTCTCACATGTTCATGTGCATACAAATCATTTGGTCGGTCTTGTTAAAATGCAGACTGATTCAGTAAGTTTGGGGTGGGACCTGCAAATTGTACTCATATGAAGAAAAATGGGGGAAACATATAAAGTTAATGCTATTGTAGAAAATACAAAAAAAGACAAAGTGGCCTCATAATCTAGTAGAGTGGTTTAAACATGGCCCCTTTAAGTTCAGTGTTTGAATTACAACTCAACTATTTGCAAGTTGAGTGACTTTGGATAGGTCATTTAATGTCTCCAAATCTTGCTCTTCTCATTTAGAAAATGAGGATTGTTATAATAGCACCTAGATTACATGGTTGTGATGAGGCAATTTGCTAATATACTAGATACAGAATGCTTAGGACATTGTCTGGCACATAGCAAAAACTCACTAAAATTTGAGCTATTATTGTTAACTTTTAGGCTCCCCCCCATGAATATATTATTTCCCTCCAAATGGATCACAATGTACATGCTATTTTTATAGCAAACTCTGGTCCACTGATTGCAGAAAACATTTCATAGTTATTCTCTATTAAGTCATTTAGAAAGGCTATTTAGTATTCCAATGTATGTATTTACCACAATTAAATCATTGTTGATGCTTCAAGTTGAATTATTTTACTCTTATGAATAATACTGTGTAGCTAAATCATTTCATTCCTTTTAGATTTAATGTCAGCTCACTTTCTCTCCCCTTCTAATCAGCTCTCAGCTGTTACTGTTCTCCCATTCTAATCTGTGATCAGATAATCAAGCGAGTTAAATCAGTTTATTTGCTATACCTTATCTGCAATTCTGTCACTTGCTCTAGGCCTTTGGTAAAAGGGACAGCTATTGCAGCAGCTGTGAAGGGAGGCTGTTTTTGCCTATTTTAGGGTATTCCTCTTAGTCAGTCCAGCTGTCCTAGTCTCACTGGATATGAGATTAGGAGATACCACCCAGAAGATGCTGGCACATCCTCTTGCTGTGGGTGCCTTTTCCCTTCTACTCCCTCCCTATTGGGGTCTGAACACTCAACCTACCTTTATGCCCAGCTGCTGCCACTTCATTACTAACTGTTTCTGATTTTTTGAAGCCCCGATGCCCCTTAGCCTAGGTCTGGGAGTTACCAGTTTTCTTGACTTCTGACACCAGTATGCATGCATGGTGCTAGATTCTACTTTGTGGGCCTCTCTGCTTTAGTTTCTCAATTTTTTTAGTAGCCGTAGCACTTATTTGTGCTTTTTAAAAACTTTGGATCCTGTTAAATTCCCACATTTTTGTGTATATGGGAGCACAGAAAACAGACTTCAACAATTAAAATTCCCAAATCAGGTATTACTAAGTAGCCCAAATACAGCTGGATAGGCCTGTTTCCCAAACTTGCCTGAAAGATCACAAGGAATACCTGTTGACATACTCCCAAGCCCATCCCAAAGGGCAGCCCCTGTAATCTGGATATATTATCTGGAGATATTATTTAACAAACACCCCAGGTGATTCTTATAATCAGGCACAGCTGGAAACAATGGGCTTTTAACTTGAATTCTCTGAGATCTTCCAGGACACTGGGACGTTCAACTGATACCTCAGGGAGCTTGTATGCAATTTAAAGGTAGTGTAGGGCTCATCCCAGGGGGCAGGAAAATTCTAAGATTCAAGTATTAGTTCGAATACTGGAAAGTCTTTAGAGCTTGAGACCAAAGAAGGAATTTATGCTCTTTTTGTTTTAATCTTGCTCCTTCTAAAGGAACTTATGCTCTATTTACCATCTCTACACCAGCATGGTTTCAAATATATATCCCCTGGGTATAGTATAGATTCTGGCCCAAACACTGGGGTTCCAGAACTGTCAAATGAGTCATGCAGCTTCTCAAAAAGCATAATGGAGCCGGGCGGGGTGGCTCACGCCTGTAATCCCAGCACTTTGGGAGGCCGAGGCGGGCGGATCACGAGGTCAGGAGATCAAGACCATCCTGGCTAACACGGTGAAACCCCGTCTCTATAAAAAATACAAAAAAATTAGCCGGGTGTGGTGGCGGGCGCCTGTAGTCCCAGCTACTCGCGAGGCTGAGGCGGGAGAATGGCGTGAACCCGGGAGGCGGAGCTTGCAGTGAGAGGAGATCGCGCCACTGCACTCCAGCTGGGCGACAGAGCGAGACTGTCTCAACAACAACAACAACAACAACAACAACAAAGCAAAATGGAGAATGCGGGTCCTTTGAGGACTGAATCCTTTGCATATGTTAAAATCATTTGGAGTGCATATCTTTTATTACATAAGGTTTTATATTCACTTAGAAAAATCAGCTCAATGCCAGACCCGTGTTAGTAACTGCTTTGGCAGTGCTAGCGATGTAACTTTTGAGGCCTGAGAAAGCACAGAACTCTGATATACCTGCTTCAACTCGTGACAGGCCTTTAGTTTCTTGGATCATCCATACGTAAGATACAAATCTTACTCCCTCAATCTGAGGACACAGGGAGATCCAAACACGCACGATAATTCTTTTTTTTTTGGGTTGGGGGGAGAGGGGACGGAGTATGGCTCTGTCACCCAGGCTGGAGTGCAGTGGCGTGATCTCAGCTCACTGCAACCTCTGCCTCCCGGGTTCAAGCCACCCCAGTAGCTGGGATTACAGGTGCCTGCCACCATGCCCAGCTTATTTTTTGTATTTTTAGTAGAGATAGGGTTTCATCATATTGGCCAGGCTGGTCTCAAACTCTCCTTACCTCAAGTGATCTATCTGCCCGCCTCAGCCTCCCAAAGTGCTGGGATTACCGGTGTGAGCTACTGTACCTGGCCATGCCTAAGAAGATCTAGAAACAGAAAGTGGTAAATCCTGACCCCACTACACACATTATTTACTCATATGAGATCACAATTTGTTTCTCTTACAACTCATCCATTTGACAGACTAATGTGATGAATAAATAGAATTCTATAAAAGTGAGGCCAAAATAAAAAGCAGCCTAAGATTGTTGAAGAAAACTCAAATGGTGGTCCATGAGACTGCCAAAGTTGAGAGGCAGTCTCAAACTAATGGGGGGGGGGGGAAATGCCCCTATGGTTCTAAAAATAAAAGCTTGTCACTCTTTACAAACTGTGATTTATCTCTTTGAGAGAATCTTGAACATGAAGTCATGCTATTAATGTTTATTCTAACAGTAGGCTAAATATTTGAGCATATTCCCCCTAATAGTTCCAGAAATTATCTCCTTCCTAAAAAAAAAAGTTTAAAACTTTAAATGGTGAGATAGTAAAGTGGTGTGGCATGAGAAAAGTACTTTATTCATGCACAATTTTTCGGTTCCATTCAAAATTACAGTACAAAAAAATTCCCTTGCTTGCTGAGTTTTTGTTACTTTTTACTTAAATATTTAGACTTAAGAAAAAATAAAATTTAAAATCACTATTAATGGAAGCTTATATTCCTTATGAATAATACATGTATGCATATATGCACCTCTATATGAATCACTCAAAACAATTTCAAACATCATTCTTTTTTGTATTTAAAATTGCCCTTTTAAATATTTAGAAGTTCCAGAGGTGGAGGCTTTAATGGAATTTTTCCCAGAGTAAATTTCTTGGATTGAAATTGTTCCAGTTCTTCTACTGTTAGTTTATCTCTGGGTGTGAATAACACATTATCTGTTGCAAAGATGCTGCTTGAGGCTGAGAGAGAAGTGGATATGCTGCTATTTCCAAAAGTGTCACTGGATGGCTTAGAAAAAGCAGTGTGAGAATGTGAGCTCGGACTACCAAAACCAGCCACAGAACTGCCACCTCCAAAGGCTGGGGCCACTGGAGCTCTAATAGAACCTGTTGCCAAGGAAGTTGGAAGTCCTGAAAATCCAGGTGATCCAAAGCTGGAAGCTGCAGGGCTTTTGAATGAAAATGATGCAGCTGATGTAACTTCAGGTTTCCCAAATCCAAAAGCTGGAGCAGAAGTAGAGATAGCTGAACTGGTAGAGGCTGCAGCTCCAAATGCTGGGGAACTCCCAAAACCAGCAGGGCTTCCAGAAGAGGCAGCGGCAAATCCAGAGTTTGTTTTAAAACTAAAGTTCTGAGCATTATCACTGCTGCTGTTATTGACTGGAAAGCCTACAAAAAACAAAACAAAGCAGAAAAAAAATTTATTATAGTCAAAAAAAATGTCACCATTATTTCCTTCCCCTATCTTTCTTTCTTATTTATGTTATGTTTCAGTATTGAGAAGCTTACTGGAAGGATGAGATGAGAAAAGTAAAAATGAGAGGCTAGAACTACCCACTAAAGCCTGCTTCCTGCCTTTTCTGCTAAGAATCCCATTTTCACCTTGATTGACCTTCACCCAAGGAGAAACCACAGGGACTAGAGAATAGACTTTCACTTTGGTTTCTACTTACCTCACCAGAGCTGCCACCTGAAGACAATGCTATGCTGTTAAACACAGTGACAAGAAAGTTCTCAAAGGTGCTGCTATCATAGCTATGTACTTCTACAAAACTCCTGAAAAACCATTCCTAAAATGGACTTCTAAAGCTTAAGTGTCTTTCAAAGAACATGCCCAATCTGGCCTCCATTTCACAAATGTCTAATGAGCCAAATGCTTTGAGGTTCTATGATGGAAGGTTGTAGAATTTATGAAGGTAATTTAAAATGGTGATTCAGGCTTATAATTTGAAACCTATAAAATCTAATTTTTCTAAATCAGTTAAGTCCTGTATTACTTTATCACTTACCTGGCGACACAAATGTTGCTGCTTGACTACTGCCAAATCCAAATGCAGGTGCTGCTTGATTTACACCATCCTTTACATCAGAGAGCTGGAAAAAAAAAAGTGTGCAAATAATAAAGTGCTTGATGAATAATGCTCCAGTATCTTTTCTATACATTTTATGGACAAATTCAATTTTTTAAAATGTGCATTAAAGGCTGGGTGTGGTGGCTCACACCTGTAATCCTAGCACTTTGGGAGGCTGAGATGGTGAAGGGCTTGAGCCTATGAGTCTGGGATGAGCCTCAGCAACACAGTGATACCCCCATCTCTACAAAAAATTAGCCAGTGGTCCCAGCTATTTGGGAACCTGAGGTGGGAGGATCACTTGAGCCTGGGAAAGCCTGGGTGACAAAGTAAGACTCTAACTCAAAAAAAGAACAGAAAAGAGAAGAAAAAAGTGCATTAAAAAAGGCAAAGTTAAAAGCTTAACATGGAAAATGCCCATAATATGATGTTGAAAAGGATAAGATCTAATACTATATAAACAGTATAATCACAACTAATAATACGAATATGCATAAAAAATGTACATTATTAAGTTAACAGTGATTGTCTCTGGCTGATGAATTACGGTTGATTTAAATTTTATTTATGCTTTTTTATACTTTCTAAATTCCTACAATGAGCAGATATTATAATGAGAAAAATATTTTTAAATTTTTTTCAGTGTCTATAAGGTTAGATCTGCATTTATAGAGAAATCTATAGATATTAGGTAAAAAGGACCTTTATAGAATACCCAGTCAACTTTAATACTCGAAATGAAGTAGATCCACTATTATATAATTAAAAGCTTATGACCAAATATCCATTAAACATTTCCCATTCCCTGAAAGTACTTTATGTTCTTGCTCTTCTGTGCTCTAGAAATGTCTTTCATCTCTGCTTACTGAAATCTTAATCCTCCTTTCAAGGAACTTTGTACTTGCTCCTTCCTTCCAAGAAGACTTTCTTAATCATCCAAAGCAAACATAAGTGATTTCTTTCACTTGGAAGCCTCAAAAGCATTCTCTGGCCGGTGCAGTGGCTCACACCTGTAATCCCAGCACTTTGGGAGGCTGAGGCGGGCGGATCATGACATCAGGAGATTGAGAACATCCTGGCTAACACAGTGAAACCCCGTCTCTACTAAAAATACAAAAAAATTAGCCGGGCATGGTGGCAGGTGCCTGTAGTCCAGCTACTCGGGAGGCTGAGGCAGGAGAATGGTGTGAACCCGGGAGGCGGAGCTTGCAGTGAGCCGAGATCGCACCACTGCACTCCAGCCTGGGCGACAGAACGAGACTCTATCTCAAAAAAAAAAACAAACAAACAAAAAAAGTTTTTTTTTTTTTTTTTTT
>NC_037670.1:89650229-89716730 GCF_003255815.1 Theropithecus gelada
GGCTGGAGTGCAGTGGCCGGATCTCAGCTCACTGCAAGCTCCGCCTCTCGGGTTCACGCCATTCTCCTGCCTCAGCCTCCCGAGTAGCTGGGACTATAGGCGCCCGCCACGTCGCCCGGCTAGTTTTTTTGTATTTTTTTTTAGTAGAGATGGGTTTTCACTGTGTTAGCCAGGATGGTCTCGATCTCCTGACCTCGTGATCCGCCCATCTCGGCCTCCCAAAGTGCTGGGATAACAGGCTTGAGCCACCGCGCCCGGCCTTTTTTTTTTTTTTGAGACTGAAACCTCCACCTCCTGGGTTCAAGTGATTCTCCTGCCTCAGCCTCCTGAGTAGCTAAGATTACAGGCGTGCGCTACCATGCCTGGCTAATTTTTGTATTTTTAGTAGAGACCGGGTTTCACCACGTTGGTCAGGCTGGTCTTAAACTCCTGACCTCATAATCCACCTGCCTCGGCCTCCCAAAGTGCTGGGATTACAGGCGTCAGCCACTGCGCCCAGCCCTCAAGAGCATTCTTTAAAGAATCAACTTTTTTTGAGGTATAGTCTAACACAATAAAATGCATCCATTTTTTGTATATATTTCAATGAGTTCTAACAAACTTGCAACCACCACAATCGAGATTCAAAACATTTTTGTTCCCTGAAAATTCTTTTGTGTCCCTTTCCAGTCAACTCCCTCTCAACTCCTCGTCCCCGGCAACCACTCTATCTGCTTTCTATCACTACAAATGAGACTTGTCTTTTCCAGAGTTTCATACAAATGGCATCACATGGTCTACACTATTGGTTTTGTTTTTTGGTCTGGCTTCTCTTCCTCAGTGTAATATTCATTAACAGGCAGATGATAAATTATAATATATCCATACAATGGGTTACCATTCAGCATAAAGAAGGCATGAACTACTGATACATGTTAAGTCAGCTATGGGTGGGTTGTCCCACATCCTCACCTATGGGGGGGCCCTGGGCAGCTAGCAAAGAGCAGGGACCTTCCAGCCCTGAGGGAAGTTCCACAGTTCTTTGGACTCAGTTATCCTTTCTCCATCAGCTCTCATCCATGGTGATGGTGGCCCACCTCCCACACAAGGACAGACTACTTCCAAGAGGTCCCACTAAATTCAAATAGCATTACAACAACTAAAAGGTCAAAGAAATTAGCTTGCACAAGAGTCTAGTTATTCAGGAAGCACATATTTAAGAAAGGGGAGGGGTGTTGGGACTGTCAACCATTCACTAAGTGTAGGGACACAGTACTCTCATATCCTTTATACAGAGTAGAAACCATCTGAGAAATTGGAAATATTAAAATTATAAATGTGAATATCTTATTTTAAAATAAAATTCTTAAGAACTTTTTAATGGGTGTAGAAACATCATAACTTTATTTACAAGGATAATGAACTTGCTACAGTCAGGACCATAGATCTTTGGAGACAGGTGGGTATATATCTTCCAAAGGCATTTCTGTTTAAGACAAGGAACATACTGTGTTCTTCAGTCGCAAAATGATACATTACATTCTAAATGTGCATTCATATAATTGTTCAAAGTAATTTCTTTTTACATACAGATAACTTTAAATACTTGAATTTATGTAAGTTTGCCATATTCAAAACTAGCACTACCAAAGTTAACAACTTTACCCTAAAAAGCTTTTAAAAGCATAACTGGCCGGGTGCGGTGGCTCACGCCTGTAATCCCAGCACTTTGGAAGGCCGAGGTGAGCAGATCACGAGGTCAGGAGATCGAGACCATACTGGCTAACCCAGTGAAATCCCGTCTCTACTAAAAAATACAAAAAAGTAGCCAGGCACGGTGATGGGCGCCTGTAGTCCCAGCTACTCGGGAGGCTGAGGTAGGAGAATGGCGTGAACCCGGGAGGCGGAGCTTGCAGTGAGCCAAGATCACGCCACTGTACTCCAGCCTGGGCCACAGAGCCAGACTCCGTCTCAAAAAAAAAAAAAAAAAAAGCATAACTATTTCTGCTTTTCCGACCAAGGAACACAGAGGAAACTATTTCAAGACCTTGACTCTTAAGTGATGCTATTTTGGGAATGTGTATCATAATTCTTGACAGAAAATTTTTGTTTTGCTTTCCAAATCTAAAGTAAAATATTCTCTTCAAAAAAGCAATAGGTAAGACACTTCCCTCAAGAAAACTCTCCCATACTCACCAAAGCTACTTTAGTTGATATATTTAGACTTTTCAGTTCATTTACTCTGTTCCTCCATTGATTTATTAAATGTTGGACAGAATTTAGCTGAAAAGGGAAGACAGAAAAATAACAGTTCAATATTGTATGTTTAAGTTAGTTTCTTCAATAAAAACTTCACATATTTCTTTGCCAAAATCACGAAAGGTTTATGTAACAGTTTTATGGCCCATGACTTGCAAAATTTGCATTGACTTGGCCTGTTTGTCAAAGATATTCCAGCTCCAGTTCCCTCTCCCTGTTCAACTCCTTGTATCATCTGGTTAATATCACAAGCATCTGGCAGCACGTAGTTAGTTATATTTGGATGGGAGGTGAACACATGTACTAGTTGAAATGCATGATCATGACTGTAGAAACAGAAAAATACAGCATTTAAACTGCTTCCTTCAGGTACTCAACTTATTGTCAAGATTTTTTTTTTTTTGATATCTGATATATGAAGATGTTAATCTGTATTACAGACTGTATCTTATTTAACTTTGTTTTTCTAGCATTCATCACTGGATCTGTACCTAACAGATGTTCAATAAATATCTGTCAAATGATAAAACGGTTTCATTTCTGGGACTGACTGTTAGGTAATTTGTAATAAAAATAGTAATATTCCTAATTATTAAAGTAAAAATATACTATCATTTTAATAACCAACCAATTTAAATGAAAATAATATAGAAAAGAAAAATAGCCTTCTCCTGAAAAAAGATCATAGACCTCATCGGTTTTGCCAAAATACAAGCCACAATAAAGAAAGCAGTAATTAACAGCTCATCTGTTATTGCAGTAGATTAATAGGAAACAAACTTACATAACTCTGTAAGTTATTGCTGGTTAAGAAGTTATGGTATTCAAGTCTCAATTCCTCTGGTGAAATGTCTGTAAAACCTGAAGTGAGGAATCAATTGGAATCTTTAAAATAAATGCCAATAATTTTGATAGTAAAGCTACAGGTGCTAAACAAGAAAATATCTAATGTTGATTAGAAAATTTTCATAATCATAAGGAAGAAACTTAAAGCCTACACTCTACTTAATGTTTAATAAAGTATAAAATTACAGTAAAATATAGTTGGTTATTTTGATCTTTAAATGGGGAAGAATTTTCTAAAGATAGGTGGGGTAGAATGAACAACAAACACAAGAGAAAGATTTGACTACACTTATATTCAAACTTATATTTTAAAAAATCTGCCAGAAACTATACTAAGCAAAATTACAAGGCAAATTGTACACTAGGAAAATTGCAATTTTAACATGTATGACAAGAGAAGAACTAATGCCCTAATGTATAAATAGCTCTTACAAATAAATGAGAAAAGTAAATGAATTTGGGCAAAGATAATGAACAGGCAATTCACACACAAAAAAATCAAATAATAAATAAATGAAAGTTAAATGCAACTTAAAATATAGATAAAATGCTTTACTTATCAGACTGGCAGAAATTTTAAAAGCTGGTATTTACTGTTGTTCCAAATGTGGTGAAATGTATCATTTCCTAAATTACTGTTAAGGGAATTAAAATGGTACAAGTTTTCTGGGAGGGATAATTATTAATAAGCATCACAAGCCTGAAACACATTCATATCCTGTGACTTATAATACAATTTACAAGATTTAACCTTGGGAAATAGTTATATATGTAAACAAAGGTCACTATGTATAGGGGTGCTCATTCTAATATTTTTAGTACCAGAAACAAACTGAAAGCAAAAATTAGAATACAAAACTAGGGCCAGGCGCGGTAGCTCATACCTGTAGTCCTAGCACTTTGGGAGGCTGAGGCAGATGGATCACGAGGTCAGGAGATCGAGACCATCCTGGCTAACATGGTGAAACCCCGTCTCTACTAAAAATACAAAACATTAGCTGGGCGTGGTGGCATGCGCCTGTAATCCCAGCTACTCGGGAGGCTGAGGCAGGAGAATTGTTTGAACCTGGGAGGCAGAGGTGGCAGTCAGCTGAGATTGTGCCACTGCACTCCAGCCTGGGCGACAAAGCGAGACTCTGCCTCAAAAATAAATAAATAAATAAAACTAGATTACAGCTGGGCACGGTGGCTCATGCCTGTAGTCCCAGCACTTTGGGAGACCAAGGCCGGTGGATCACCTGAGGCCAGGAGCTCAAGACCAGTCTGGCCAACATGGCGAAACCCTGTTTCTACTAAAAATACAAAAATTAGTTAGGCATGTTGGCATATGCCTGTAATCCGAGCGACTCAGGAGACTGAGGCTGGAGAATCACTTCAACCCAGAAGGCGGAGGCTGTAGTGAGCTGAGATTGCGCCACTGCACTCCAGCCTGGGCAACAAGAGCGAAATTCTATCTCAAAAAAACAAAACAAAACAAAGAAAAACTAGATTACGATCCTAATTATATATATGTATATGTATATATGTATAGGTATACATATATACACACATAGAACAACTTGTACATCCCTGTACAAGTGGACCCTTGCAGTTCTGCTCAAGAGCCAACTGTACACAAAGCTGTACAGGGCCCACTTGTACAGGGATTTTCTTCTGCCTTTGCCACTCCTGAGACAGCGAGACCAAACCCACCTATCCCTGTGCTACTCAACTTAAAGACAACAAGGATGAAGACTTTTATGATGATCCACTTCCACTATGTGAAGAATATGTTTTCTTTTCCTTATGATTTTCTGTTTTTTTTTTTTTTTTTGAGACGAAGTCTTGCTCTGCTGCCCAAGCTGGAGTGCAGTGGCGTGATCTCGGTTTACTGCAACCTCTGCCTCCCAGGTTCAGGCAATTCTCCTGCCGCGGCCTCCCCAGTAGCTGGGATTATAGGCATACACCACCAAACCCTGCTAATTGTTTTTGTATCTTTAGTAGAGATGGGGTTTCACCACATTGGTGAGGCTAGTCTCGAACTCCTGACCTTGTGATCCGCCCACCTCGGCCTCCCAAAGTGCTGGGATTACAGGCGTGAGCCACTGCGCCTGACCCCTTATGATTTTCTTAACATTTTCTTTTCTCTTACAGTAGGTTATTAGTAGTTAAGCTTTTGGGGAATCAAAGCTTATATGTGGATTTTTGACTGCACAGAAGATCAGTGCCCCTAAACTCTATGTTGTTCAAGGGTCAATTGTATACATAAACAAGAAATATGTTTGTGTGTGTATGTTTTGAAAGAAATATACTAAAATGTAGTAGTTATCTCTGTGATAACAGGTTATTTTTATTTTATTTATATATTTCTGTACTTTCCAAGTTTTCTAAAGCAAAAGCTGTAACCGGTTTTTTTTATTTTTATTTTTGAGACAGGGTCTCATTCCTGTCACTCAGGCTGGAGTGCAGTGGCTCATTGCCACCTTAACTTCCTGGGCTCAAGTGATCCTCCCATCTCAGCCTCCTGGGTAGCTGGGACTATAGGAATGTGCTACCACACCCTGGTAGAGACAGGGTTTCGCTATGTTGCCCAGGTTGGTCTCAAACTCTTGGGCTCAAGTGATCCACCTGCCTCAGCCTCCCAAAGTGCCAGGATTACAAGCATGAGCCACCACATCTGGTCCAAAAGCTGTAACTTTATAATTGGGCAAACTTACTAAGAAAGGCAAAAAATGTTCAAGATATTTTCTACAAAAGATTCCTTGTAACCCAGTTATTATTAACTCAAAGGACACCTGCTTCAGAATAAAGGAAAGACTAAATGTTCAAAGCAGAACCCTGGATTCCTTCTAATGACTTGTCTTCCCCATCTTTACTGACGCCTCAAGCCAAAAAACCCTAGGAATCACCTTGGATTTCTCTTTCCCTATATCTAATTAATCAGTATCCTGCCAGTTCAAGCTCCAACAGAACCCAAATATGACCAATTCTGTCTTCACTGCTATGAACTCTAGTCACAAGCAGCAACGTCTTCTGTCTCCCTATCTCTACTTTTGCCTCTGCTCCCAACAGACCTTTTTTATCCCCCCTCACACAGCATGTTGAGTTAGCTTTTCCTAATCAGATCACGTCCCTCTTTTGCTTAAAGTTCTTCATGGCTGCCTGCCCAGTGCAATTAGGCCCAACATGATCTGGCCCCTGGCTATCTCTCTGGCCTTACTGTCATATTACTTTCCCTTGTTTACTCTCCTCCAGTAATTCAGGCCTCACTAGTCTGTAAACACTGCCAACCTTGTTCTTACCTCAGGGCCTTTGCAATAGCTAGTCCTACTGCCAGGAATGTTTTCCCCAAATCTTCCCGTAACTGATACCCTCTCTTTATGCAGGACTCATTCCCAATACTACCTCCCAGGAATAGATAACCACTCTATCTAAAGGAACATTGTTCCCCTAATTGCCTCCTATTCCTTCCAGCCAAGCTCAACCAGAATTCCTCATCTGAACCACAGAACACAGAAAACGATTTGAGTGACAATTTTCTCAAGTCTCGTAAAATGGGGCAAAAGTAGTATCATTCTATTATAGCTGCATAGAAAAAGTTAATTTATTAATACAATGGATTAATTCTACATGCATGATAAACCAGTGGATTTTAATATAATACCACAAAAGGATAGAAGTACGCAAACTTTTGGTCTCAGGACTCCTTTACATTCTTAAAAATCATTAAGGACCCCAAAGAATGTTTGTTTACATGGGTTACTTACATTGATAATTACATTTGAAATGAAAACTGAGAAACTTAGTATTAATTTATTTAAAAGAAACCAATTACCTATCTACATAAATGAAAAAGCTATTTTCCAAAACAAAAAATGAAAATTTAGTAAGATTAATAGCCTTGCTTTATGTTTATACATCTCTTAATGTCTGGCTTAATAGAAGACTGCTGGATTCTTATATATGTTTCTGCATTCATTCTGTTGCAATATGTTGTTCTGACTGAAGTGTATGCAGAAAACGGGCACTCACACAGACACGTATTGGAAAAGGAAGACTTAAATGGCTTTTTCAGGTACCTGTGGACATTTTTCTTTGATACTACACCAAAACTTGACAAGTGGTAGTTTCTTAAAAGTTAATTATAACACAGACTCAAGCCATACTAATGAACTTTTTGTGGTATTATATTAAAATCCACTGGTTATCATGCATGTAGAATGGACTTTCAGCCATGCATAATTTTGTAATATCACACATAAGTCATTTTAAAAATGCCAGTTCACTGACTTATGCAGAACTTCCAAACATTGGCATGTTATTATACAACATAAAATTTTTTTTTTTTTTTTTTTTGAGACAGTCTCGCTCTGTCACCCAGGCTGGAGTGCAGTGGCACAATCTCGGCTCACTGCAAGCTCCGCCTCCCAGGTTCACACTATTCTCCTGCCTCAGCCTCCTGAGTAGCTGGGACTACAGGTGCCCGCCACAACATCTGGCTAATTTTTTGTATTTTTTAGTAGAGACGGGGTTTCACTGTGTTAGCCAGGATGGTCTCCATCTCCTGACCTCATGATCTGCCCACTTCGGCCTCCCAAAGTGCTGGGATTACAAGCGTGAGCGACCGCGCACGGCCATAAAATTTTTTTAAAGAGACAGGGTCTCACTCTGTCACCCAGGCTGGAGTGTGGAGGCACCATCAGAACTCATCATAACTTTGAACTCTTGAACTCAAGTGATTCCCCCCACCTCAGCCTCCAGAGTAGCTAAGACTCTTGGCATATGCCATCATACTCAGGCTAATTTTTCTATTTTTTGTAGAGACAGGGTCTTGTTATGTTTTCGGGGGGGGGGTCTCAAACTCCTGGCTTCAAGCCATCCTCCTACCTCAGCCTCCAAAAGCACTGGGATGACAGGCATGAGCTGCTGTGTGTGGCCCTCACATTTGTGAATGTTGCCATCCGTTTCATCAGAAGAGATTTTTAAGTATTGAGAAGTCATCATGTTCATGATGACAAAAAAGTTTTCCGTAATTCCAATTTTTGCTTGAAAGTTTTAATTTTTTTCTTTGGCAATAAACACTATCAACTGTTTTCTTCTAAATAACCATAGTTGTCATTCCTTTCAAATAAATATTGTCTTTGAAAAAAGTGGCTAGCTCAGTCCAACATGAACAATCACACAAGATAACCATCACACTTGGGCATGGGGCAGACACACTTTGTATGTGCTCCCCATTTTGTCACACAGAATACTAAAAAGGTGTGTACTCAGGGTCAAGGGTTAACAAAATTAATAATTTTTATGTCTTCATAAAGGAAGTTCTTAAGTTCAAATGGCATTAAACTTTTTTTTATTGTGACATCTACTAGTAATTTATTGCCTCTGCCTTGATTCATGCTAAGATACAAGTAGTTCTACTCATCAATGCTTTTGCACCAACAGTGCAAATGTCACCACAGTGAAAAATGGCAATTAATCACTTCGTATTATTAGAAAATATTTTTGAACTTAGGCAACTCCTAAAAGGGCCTCACGGATAAAGTTGCCAGATTCAGCAAATAAAAATACAGGATGCCCAGTTAAATTTGAATTTCAGATATACAATAAATACTTTTTTTAGTATAATGTGCCTCAAATATTACATGGGATGTACACATATTAAAAATACTGTTTGTTTATCTGAAATTTAAATATAACTGGATGTCCCATATTTTATCTGGCAACTTTATTCAGGAATCCACATTTTGAGAACCACTGCTTTAGGGCAACAGGCATTAGGTTCAATTTGGAATGGATTAATACTCAAGTACTAATACTTAAGCTGATTAAGGGCTTAATACTTTGTTGTTTCTCTATAGAAAATATCATTATCTGAAATCATCTTAGTTTATTTGCAGCACTTATTGTCTTCCTCCCTCAAGAATGTAAGATTCGTAAGGAAGGGATCTTGTCTGTCTTGCTCATCACTATATTCCTAGCACTTAGCACAAAAGAAATTCAGTAAATATTTGTCAAATGGACAAGTAAATAAATAACTAAGAAGCGCTGCAATGCAAATGCTCACAGAAAATGAGCAACTAGAACTGAGACAGAGGAAAGATCCCAAGGTTCTGCGATATTGATTGCAAGGGCTCCCATCTGCAAGATACCCACTATTTCCTCAAAAGGATGGAGGCCCAGGAACACCTAGAGTGGGCTTGGAAAAGCCTGGTGGTGTAGGTTTCAGCCCAGAAAGGGCTTAGGGACTATGGACAAAAAAAAAAAAAAGAGAGAGAGAGAAGAATATTCTAAAGCAAATGCTATTTCAGGCCCCAGGCCAGGTGTGGTGGCTCACACCTGTAATTCCAGCACTTTGGGAGGCCATGGCGGGCAGATCACCTGAGGTCAGGAGTTCGAGACCAGCCTGGCTAACATGGCAAAACCCCGTCTCTACTAAAAATACAAAAATTAGCCGGGTGTGGTGGCGGGCACCTGTAATCCCAGCTATTCAGGAGGCTGAGGCAGGAGAATCACTTGAACCTGGGAGGCAGAGGTCACAGTGAGCTGAGATCGCATCAATGCACTCCAGCCTGGGGGACAAGAGTGAAACTCCGTCTAAAAAAAAAAAAAAAAAAAAAAAAAGTTGCTATCCCTGTAGCCCAGCTAAGCCTCCTCACATCTAAATATTACCTCCGGAACGGGTCTCCACACAACTATTCTTAGAAGGAAAGATAGGGAAGAAAGAACAGAACCAGGCAGCCAAGGCCTTAATGACAGGCAGGATGTGACTCTTCTATTCACTACAGGAAGCTAAGAGGTTCCAAAGTTGTATATACAGGGAATCAAGAATGTAGACTCTCTTCCTGGGCTTTATTTAAATGTTTTCTCCCAAGAACTACATGTCTTAAAATACTCTATTCTCCAACCTTAATGTCTAAATTATGAAGTTTGGCTAGAATACTCAAATACTTTAAACAACGTCCAAAGTCTCCTAGTTGTAGCTAAGTTGGTGGTTGATTTCTTTATTTGGCATTCTTTTGGTTTTAGAAAATAATAGTTTTAGAACATATTTTTTAAATGCACAATTTTTCAGTTACCTGAAATATTAGGTTTCTTTTTCACTGGTGAATAAACAGAAAACATCCACTGCCCTGATGATTCCCAAACCTCCATATCTTTTACAATTCCTTCCCTGCAAAAAGAAAAAAAAACAAACAAAAAAGAGTAAAGGATCTTCTTAGCTGCTTGGTAAAATTTATTGTTAATGGTTTTCCACAACTGAAAATTTAAATTCTAGTAAATACATAGTTCAAAATATTTTCCATTATATTTTCTGAAGAGTGTTCTTTAAAGCACAAGTTTATAGAAGTGTGAACTATATGGTTACAAATGGTATTATAATGTCAGAGAAGTTAATGAGTTTGATTTTCCAATACACTGACCCATTAACCAATATACTTACATAAATACTATCACAGATACCATACTTTTTTTAGGAATTAAAATCTAAAATAGTAACTTTAATCTTTCTTTGATAATTATCACAAACATTAATAATCATTTAACTGGGAAGAACAAAGTACCACTTATGTGATACAGAATCATATTTTAAAGGTGGGTTATAGGACTTCAGAGATCATTTTATCTAATTCTCACATTTTGCAACAGGGGAAACAGACCCACATCCATACAACTAATCTGTGGTAATGCCGTGGGTAGATTCGGCTGTAAATTAGTTTCTTCCTACTTAGACTATGTCAATAAAAGGAGAATTATCACAGAGAAAACTGTATTAAATTTAGGACTGTAAGAAATGCAGAAAGTAAGGTTTTGTTTGTTCATTTACTTAAAAAAAAATCAGCTGTATATGGTACATGGCTCAAAATATCTACAACTGGTTCTGATCGAATTAGGAGAAGTAAAAGACTAACCAGTTACATTTAAATTCCATCCTGGTCACCATGAGTTGAGGGAACATTACAGATAGCCAAGCATTGTTTTGACACCAGCCATAAATTTTACCGTAAATATTCTCAAGAAATGTCATATATCTACCTCACAATAAATGTAGGAAATCAAATGAGATCAGTTTGAATAGGATAATCCAAGTAAAAGTTTTAGAAAGAAATAAGATATGTGACTGGGTATAGTGGCTCATGCCTATAATCCCAGCACTTTGGGAGGCTGAGGCAGGCAGATCACTTGAGGTCAAGAGTTCAAGACCAACCTGGCCAACATGGTGAAACCCCATCTCTACTAAAAACACAAAACATGAGCTGGTGTGGTGTCAGGCACCTGTAATACCAGCTACTTGGGAGGCTGAGGCAGGAGAATGGCTTGAGCCTGGAAGGCGGAGGCTGCAGCAAGCTGAGATTGCACCACTGCACTCTAGCCTGGGCAAGAGAGCGAGACTCCATCTCTAAATAAATAAATAGAGAGAGAGAGACAGAGATGGTATAACTGACCTCCAGGTTTACAAGTTGTTCTAAATTACATCACACTTTGTAAAGGACTTGTAAGTTAGAATGAACTTAAGGAGGACTAATCTTAGAAAGATATTCACAATATAGTGTTATCAACACAAAGTGGAAAAAGCATAATTATCCCTAGGAAGGCACTCTACTATTATAGAAAGATAATATATTTTTAAGTGAAATAAAGTTTAGGATAATACATAGCAAAAGAGTGGCTATCTATGAGTGATAGGATTGTGGGTGACTTTTTTTTGCTTACTCTGATTTAAAAATAATGCATTATTTCTTTTTTAAAGAAAATATTGTATTATGAAAAGATGTTACAAAAAAAGAGAAAACAAAATACGAAGATTATCGGTGCTTTTGAAAAAACATAAGCAAATGGATAGTACTTTTCCTGAAAGCTTTCACTTACAGAAGTTTCTTTTCATCTTTCTGCTCATCAGGACTAAGTGAACCAAATGGGTTCTCAGACAATCCAAAGCCTTCTTTTCTGTTAGTTGAAGCTCCAGAATCAAAAGAACCGAAAGATGGCTTTTCTTGATCTCTGCTGCCCCCCCATGGTGTGGATTTGGAGAAACTGGATGGCTGGATGACATTGGAGTATCTCTGGCTAGTGGTATTCCATCCACGTCTATTATTACCTAAAATAAACAATAAAACAAAATAATTTTGCTAGCAACTTTTCTTTTTATTTTATTTTCTTTTTAATTGAGATAGGGTCTCACTCTGTTGCCCAGGATGGAGGACAGTGGCATGATCTTGGCTCACTGTAACCTCAACCTCCCAGGCTCAATCCTCCCACCTCAGCCTCCTGAGTAGCTGGGACCACAGGCGTTTTTTGCACACCACCATGTCTGGCTAATTGTTGTACTTTTTGTAGAGACAGGGTCTTGCCATATTGCGTGGGCTGGTTTCGAACTCCTGGGCTCAAGTGATCCAGCCGCCTTGGCCTCCCAAAGTGCTGGGATTACAGGCATGAGCTACTGTGTCCAGCAACTGTTCTTTTAAATCTCAAAAATCTTTGTATCTTAGTATGTCTAGACATCATAGAAAGATTCAACAAGCACTACATTTAAACTCATTTTAAATGACAATCTCTTCATTTTTTATTTACAGACAGTAGTTAGGTTGTAATATCAACAAATCATATAGTGGCCAATTGCATTTCTGTTTGAGATTCAGAAGAAAATAATATAGAAAAATAGTGATATTTTACTAAATTCAGCTGACAAAGCTTATTAAATAAACAACTGCTTGATAGTCGAGTTGACAGAAGGCATGCATCATAAATCATAAACTCCTTCAGGATAAAAACTTGTGTTTTTATCATTCTTTGCTCCCCCACCAGGCCCTATATTGTAGTAAAGGCTGAAAAATGGACATTGAATTAGTTTCTTGAATATGAAAGATTAGATTCTACCCTCTGTTTTTGGACAGATGCTTAAGTCTATTTGATGCAGTCTTTTCTCCGGGCAAGCACCTACACACCTATTTTCACAGAGAGATTATACATCGTATTTACATGTGAACAAAATGCATGCAGTTCCTCTATGAGTAGCTTTCCAATATTTCATAAATATCAAAATGAGTCAAAAAGATTATCTCCCCTCTTTACATATTGGTTTTGTTTTTTAAAATCACTTTAGCAATCTCATTTACTCATCACTTCCTTGTTGGGGCCAAGATTAAGGTAAGTCATCTTGTTTCTGACTGAATTAGGAGATAAGCCATTAAATATATCAAAAGTTGGAATGACAAACATGCCCAGTTGTGAAAGTTCATCCTGCAACTCTAAACTACCCTAATAATAACAACAACAACAAAAAAGTGGAGATTGCTAGACCAGATCCTTCAAGTAGGAGTTAATGGTATCTTCTTCTTCTAAAATTCCAAATTTCACTGGGGTATGATATAACTGAAGAAACTCACTTCCTCCTTTTTTTTTTTTTTTTTTTAAATATTGCTTTTGGTCTTCATACTTATAATTCTAGAAACATTCATTTGTTTCTGGGAGCTAAATACAAAGTTTGTCTGCTAAATTTTGTTTACACTCACATTCCTCAGACCTGAGTCCTAATTTTTGGTTTGAAATATTTCACTATATTAATTGTGGATGAAATAAAAGGACTGTCTTCCCTTAAGTGGGATCAGACGTGAAACCATCAAGCAATACAAGGTTTAAAGGTTAGACGTAGCCTGCCGCGGTCACTCACGCCTGTAATCCCAGCACTTTGAAAGACCGAAGCGGGCGGATAACCTGAGGTCACGAGTTCGAGACCGGTCTGGCCAACATGGCGAAATGCTGTCTCTACTAAAAATACAAAACTTTTCAAGGGCATGGTGGCGGGCACCCGTAATTCCAGCTACGCGGGAGATTGAGGCGTGGGAATCGCTCGAGCCTGGGAGGCGGAGGTTGCAGTGAGCTGCCTGAGAGAGCAAGACGCTGTCTCAAAATCACATCACATCACATCACATCACATCAAGAGCCCTAAAGGAGGGGAAGGAAGGGAGGCAGCACCTAATTATTAACCCGATCTTTAAAATCTTGTGTTGTTCTAAGGTTTCACGTCTAATCTCTCCTTTCCTTTAAGATAAAAAGCTTTGACAATGATCTAGGCCCAGGGATTAGATTAAAGAGGCCTCCACATCCCCTTTCCTCATCTCCCGGAGTTAACTGGACTTCCCACCTTCCCAATTTCACCCCAAATTTATGAGCAGGTGCATTTTTTCTGCGGTATGGCTCTATAGGTTTTATTAGATATTCTTTTCTTTTTTTTTTTTTTTTGAGACAGAATCTCGCTCTGTCGCCCAGACTGGAGTTGGGTGGCGCGATCTTGGCTCACTGCCACCTTCACCTCCCGGGTTCAAGCGATTCTCCTGCCTCAGCCTCCTGAGTAGGTGGG
Source organism: Theropithecus gelada (assembly GCF_003255815.1). Classification (NCBI taxonomy): domain Eukaryota; kingdom Metazoa; phylum Chordata; class Mammalia; order Primates; family Cercopithecidae; genus Theropithecus; species Theropithecus gelada. The sequence continues at coordinate 89,664,655 of NC_037670.1, forward strand.
ATTACAGGCGCGCGCCACCACGCCCGGCTAATTTTTTTTTGGGTATTTTTAGTAGAGACGGGGTTTCACCATGTTGGTCAGGCTGGTCTCGAACTCCTGACCTCGTGATCCGCCCGCCTCGGCCAGCCAAAGTGCTGGGATTACAGGCGTAAGCCACCGCACCTGGCCGGTTTTATTAGATTTTCAAAGAAGTCCAGACTTATCCCAAATGAAGTCCTGATTCTGACCCAAGCTGCTAACCTCACCCTCGAAAAAACAACTTAGTAATAATTATATTCAATTACGGCATTTACCTACAAGGTAGTTTCGACAGTTAATTCCGATTTAAAAACTCAGTTTCGCAAAAGCATCCAGGCCCAAACCCAGGTCCTCTGAAGCTCAATAAAAACGGACCCCATGAATAATATGTAGATAAAACCCTCGGTTTAAAAACGTTGTGCAGGGCCCAGTGGGGCCGGTAAGGCAGCGATGCGGGCACGTTGGGGTCACCAGCACTGGGACACAGGTGGGACGTCCGGTCCCCGCCAGCCGGCCCTTCACGGCTCGGTTACCGCGGAGGATGCAGAGGAGATTCACCTGAAGACTGCTGTTGCGGTTGCTGCCGTCCTCCTCCTGCACCCCTGGCACCAGGATGTTCGTTCCAGCACCGATCACCAAAGCGGCACCGGCCTTGAAGGAAGAATTGACAAATGGCCATTGCAACTGCGCTGCCGACGGAGGGGTCTTCGGTCGGCACCGGTGGATGCCAGTTACTGGGCAGAGAGCCCCAGGCAACTTCCGCGCCCGGCCGGGCTGTGACGTCATCTTCTCGCGCCGGGGGAAGGCCTTTTTCCGCCTGTCTCACCCCCCCACCAGTGCCATGAGACGCGTGGACTTGAGCCAATAAGATTTGAGAAGAGCGGACCGCTCTGACGCTTGAGTATGTCCTGGGAAGGCGGGATGGTTGAACGGTTACGTGAAGACCGGAGGCGCGTTTGACCTCGGTGCAGGGCCTCGGACTACAGGAAGGCTTGAGGTCCAAAATGAGGGGAAAGCGGAGCAAGCAAACGCACAACTTCAGCAAGGCCCTGAGAGGAGATTTAGCTATGATTTGCGAGACCGAGTCGTTCTTGCTAAGACAGTAAAACTTAGCTTGGGTTGAGAAAGTAACAAAATGCCCAGCCTTTCATCTGGATGGATAACAGAGTCAAATAAAGCCAGACGTGACGTTAAGAGGAAACAATGTTTCTTTTAGGACATACTGCAACGGAAAAGTATTACCCCTTTGAGTGAGTAGTACATTCTTACTACACACTCAGAAACCTTGTTCTTTCAAGTCCACATTAACGTTGCTATTTGAAATTATATCAGAACCAGTGAAACGTCCCATCCTTGCCTGGAGGATCTAAGTCTCTCTGACGCAGAGAAGCAGCCTCAATTTCTACCTAGGTGTAGAGCTTCATTCATATAAACGGTTTCTGAAAACATTATACATTTTCTTAACTTTGCAGTTTCCAAGGAAACATGCCCTACATTCAGTTCTCGTCCAGACCTGATGTTAATGCCTTTACACACAGCTATGTTTTGAGATTTCATTTAAATTTCACCTAAACTTCACTCTCCCTGCCAAAACATACAATAACTACCTTTTATTTTGTACGGTGAGACACCCCACAGCTCCTCTGGTGTGCAGTCTTCTTGATTGTAATAAGTCAATAAATCTGACTTTGTTGGCTTACAGGTTTGTGCTGGTGGTTTTAGGATTATTGGGCTGGGAGTGAGCCATCATTCTTGCTCATGTAATTTGTTTGGATTTTGAAGACAGAATCTACAGGACGGGAACTACTTGTCCAAACTAGTTTTTTATTTTCTTTAATCAAGGCAATTCATTTATTTTGAAACAAATTTATGGAAAAGTTACAAATAGCAGTACAAAGAACTTTTTTCCTGAACCATTTGAGACTATGTTGCAGACCTAATGCCCCATCATCCAAATACTTACTGTATATTTTCTACAAAGAAACCAGGGCATTCTATATAACCACAACACAATCAACAAAATTAGGACATTGATACTGATGCACTACTACTCTCTAATCCTTAGACACCATTTATGTTTTGCCAAATGTCCCAATATTGTCCTTTAGAGGAAAAGGGTTCAGTTCAGAATCATTGTTGCTTAGCCATATTTCTTTTGTCTCCTTCAATTTGGAAGATTTTTTGTTTTTCCTTTTCATGACCTTGACACCATTAAAGACTACAGGCTGGTTATACTGTAGAAGTTCCTTAGTGCAGGTCTGTTTGATGTTTTCTCTTGATTAGATTCAGATTATGCATCTTTGGCAGGATTATCACAGAAGTGATGCTGCGGTTTTCACATTGCAGGTTGTGCACAGTTTCAATTTGTCCTGTTACTTGTGATACTCAATTGATCACTTGCTTAAGGTGGTGTCTGCCAAGCCGCTCTCCCATAAAGTTATTCTTTTCCTTTTTGTTATTAATAAGAATTTTGTGGGGAGGCACTTTGAAAGTATCTAAAAATCTGATTGTTCATTCAACTTTTAGCTCATTATTTATTCATATCAGTATGGACTCATGATTTCTAATGTTACTCAGTGGGTTATAATCCATTACTATCATTATTTATTTTGATGCTCAAATCATCTCCAATTTGGCCAGTGGGAGCCCCTTTAAGCTCCTTTGCACATTTGAAAAAGGAAAAAAAAATCACCATGATTACTTGAGCACTTTTTTACTTTCTGATCTAGACATGTTCCAGGCTCATTTTTACATTCTCTACTCCAGTCCTGAAATCAGTTATTTCTCCAGGGGTCCTTTTGGTGCTGCTTAGAAACCAAAATCTGAGCTTTAATGTGCTTATTGCTACTGGGATGTCTTTGCTTTCATGAACATTGCTGGGAAATACATAAGTATAAACAAACACAAACATTTACATCAAACATTTCTATATTTTATATATTAAAACTATTATGTCTTCTATATCAAAGACTATGAAAAAAAAGAAAAAACTTGAGTTCACACTGATAATCTCCAATTTCAATCCAAAATCACATGATTCATTTTATTTTCCTCTATTTTTAACTCCATTGATAACAAGAAACTTGGCTTTCATTAACCTTAATATATGTATTTTATTATCTCCTTGTGTTAACCAATATTGCTTTGTAGCCACTGACTTCTCATTCCTGCAAATGTCAGCATGTATAAGGACTCTGCTGGGATCAGATACCTAAAATAATACCAGTGGTGGCTGAAACTTAAGTGAGGGTAACCCCAGTGCTTGGTGAGGGTAGAGAGGGGCAAGGTCAGAATGCTGGTTGAGACTGTCTAGGTGGAGTGTATGTGAGACAATGAGAGCCTAGGGCTTGCAGAACTTGGTAGTGATCAGTTTGGTGATGGGTATAGGTGGAAATCAGGAGAGTGAGGTTACAGGAAGGAAACTTCTGATTTCTTCAAGATGGCAGAGTAAAAATACTGCTGCCTCCCCTTCCAATTGGATGATGAAACTGTCTCAACTTGATAGGAGATGGGATTCCTCCCCCAGTAAAAGGGAACAAGAGACACTTCAGATTCTAGGACATAAGGTACAGAGAGGGCTTATACTTATTGAATGGTGAGTCAAACAGCCCAGAAAAATATGTATCTCTTATGGACCAGCAACAAAAATAGTTGGCCGTCTCCTCATCATATAATGAAGTTCACTGATTAAGCTCACCCTTGTACCCCTGAATTATCAATTTTCAAATGTCTCATTATAAATACAAATGCACAGTCAGGGACTAGACATTTGAAGGCAGATGCCAATAGGAAAGAGCAAAGCAAAGAAACAGAAAAAGAAGTTCGAGAAAACAAAAACACCAAAATATTTTAAAAGTTAAAGAAACTAAAACATCACCAGAGAGGATAACATGAAACAAGAATGGCATACTGTACAAAAGAACAACTATAGAAATAAAGTACTCTTGGAAAACATAGATAGTGGGAACAAATTAAAGAGGGTTAGAAGATAATGTTTGAGGGAATTTCTGTAAGATTCAAACTAGATCTTGAACCTCATTTTAAATCTGTTATGAGAGAGGGCGTAAAGCTCTGGAGAGTAAAAAGATTTCTAGTTAATAAGGGCAACATTTCAAACAATTTCCCAGCACAGACTTCTTTTTTTTTTTTTTTTAATTTTAATTTTTTCTAAAGTAGTGTGAATCATCTTGGGAAGGAGGAAGGTTAGGAAGATAAAAGTGGATTCAAGCTTTTTAAAGTCTTTTGAGGCAACTGTAAAGAGGGAGGAGGATTTTTTTTTTTCTTTTTTTTTGAGACGGAGTCTTGCTCTGTTGCCCAGGCTGGAGTGCAGTGGCGGGATCTCAGCTCACTGCAAGCTCCGCCTCCCGGGTTCATGCCATTCTCCTGCCTCAGGCTCCGGAGTAGCTGGGGCTACAGGCGCCCGCCACCGCGCCCGGCTAGTTTTTTGTATTTTTTAGTAGAGACGCGGTTTCACCATGTTAGCCAGGATGGTCTCGATCTCCTGACCTCGTGATCTGCCCGTCTCGGCCTCCCAAAGTGCTGGGATTACAGGCTTGAGCCACCACGCCCGGCCGGGAGGAGATTTAAAGGAAGGATTTATCAAATGCTGAATGGTGCCACCTGTAAAATGTCCTTTCATTAAAAGGACAAATTATTTGGACTTAAGAGTCCAAATAATGACTCTCAGTGAGAGCTGGTTTGGTGCCATGTGGGAGTAAATTGGATTTTCTCAAGTCTTTGGTATAACCTTAGAAAGCAAAATTTCCTCTGAATACCTCCTTTACCCGTGCATATGCAGCAAATCCAAAATTTTTGCTGTTAACAGTATATATGGCAAAAGGAATATAGACTGCTTGGTGGAATAATTGTTTATTAAATGGCTGATTTTGATTTTGTTAGTAATACTGTCATGTCAAAATAATTCATGACTCAAAATTTTCATGGGACAATATGTCGAGTTTTTGCCAGCTAGGCCACAAAGTCACAAGTGTATGTTTTTTTTTTTTTTTTTTAATAGCAACAATTTTTTTAAGATGCTAAACTTTTCTGTCCAAATTGTGATTTTTGAAAGCATAAACTGAATTACTTTGTCATCAAAATAGTATCACTGCAAAGGATATAACATTAACTTATCAAATGTCTACTAAAAAGCAAGCAGAGCACTTTACAGGACAGGAAGTTTTGGGGAACAAAATAGAAAATGTGCTTGTCAGTATGGTGGGTGTACTTTTACCCACTATCTTGATATTGACAATTCTGTAGAAATTTCCAAGGCAGAAAAAGACACTAATTAGGAATTATGATACAGATTACTAAGGAAAAAAACTACTTCATTATAATCCACATCAAACCTGTGTATGTATTTACTAGTGTGTTCTAGTCAATTGACACAGCCTAAAAGGAAATGCTAGTGTACTTAAAATATCTCAAACAGGTACTGTATATTCTACATAGGAGATTGTCAAATTATATAGCTATATTGTAATATAATAAATGAATATTTCATCCTCAAAAAAATTAAACTAGCCACATTTTTCAATAGAGTGCAAAATTGAAAACCCTACTAAAAATGTTCAGAATAATAAAATCTAGAGACAGAAAGTAGATTAGTGGTTGCCTAGGGCTATGGTATTTGGGAGGTTTTCTGTGTTGAACAGCGTCTCCCCAAATTCATGTCTATCCAGAAACTCAGAATGTGACCTCGTTTGGAAATGGGGTCTTTACAGGTGTAATTAAAGTAAGGTCATACTGGATTGGGGGCCCTATATTTTCCTTTTTATGTTTGTATTTTGCTTTTTTCTTCTTTTGAGAAGGAGTCTTGCTCTGTTGCCCAGGCTGGAATCAAGTGGCACAATCTCAGCTCACTGCAACCTCTGCCTCCCAGGTTCGAGCAATTCTCCTGCCTCAGCCTCCTGAGTAGCTGGGACTACAGGTGCGTACCACCATACCTGGCTAATTTTTGTATTTTTAGTAGAGACGGGGTCTCATCATGTTGGCCAGGCTGGTCTTGAACTCCTGACCTCAAATGATCTACCTGCCTTGGCCTCCGAAAGTGCTGGGATTACAGGCGTGAGCCACTGTGCCTGGCCTGAATAGTATACTTTAAATGGTGAACTGTATGGTATGTGAATTATATCTCAATAAAGCTGTTCTGTACATTAAAAAACCCTACACAAATAGAAATATAGCTATCATTATGTTCTTCCTAATTCCTTTTTGATTTAAACATTTTTAGGGTTTGACTATTATAACCTCTGTATAAAGAAAACTGAAAATTAAGAGACACTGCTTCACAAATTCTAAAAACAGCCATTACCTAACATACTTGAAGAACGAATAAATTGAGTGGCCTATTTTAAGTTAAAAAATATTTAATATTATCAGATAAAAACATTGATGGTGACAGCTTTACATGGTTCATTCCATACACAGTGAAAAAGGCAAAGTATTACTAGAAAAGAAATGAGTAGTTGGGTTTGTAAAAGATTTATTGATCACATAAAAGCAATGAATAGGAGATGACATATATATAACTCATGATTACAAAACTTTTAGAGACAACTAGGTTAAATATCTCATGTTTTGGCTAAGGGAAAATAATTCATGATCTCTTTAAAGAAGTTCAAAGTCAACACTGATATTGTGGTACAACTACCAGTGCTTTTCTAATGATCTAGAAATTTGCTATGAATAGCTTTACCTTTTGCTAGTTAATCACTTATTATGATTGGATTTTATTTAACAGTGAGGACTAAAGAGGCAGAATCCTTTTTTAACCACTGGATAAAACAGAGACATAAATTAATGATTGGTGCTAAGCTTTACATTTTGTGTTAAAAATATGGAATATATTTAAGTGGATTGAATATATTTCATGAGGAGTTGGACACATTAAACCCCCAAATCTGTTTAGGAAGTTTTGTGAGAAAGTGTGTATATGCCTTGACTCACTCTGGCTTACTTTAAAAATGGAAAAATTTGGCACTAGAAAAATAAATAAAGACAAGCAAACTATGTGAGACTAAGCTGCTCCATCTGAGTTGCCCATCTTGACTTACAATTCATACTATTTCTTAGTTCTTGACTGAGCACAAACAGACCTAACCACGTAGCACTTCTGTGATGCATGAAAACAGAATCTAGAGCTAAGATACTGCGCTTCACTGATGAACCAATCTTCCATTCTGCCAAAATCATAGTTACAAATGTGAAATTCATTCAAGAAATTCATATTTTTAACAAATGCTTATACTTTTTCAAGTTTTCTTGCTAGATATGTTCTTGGTTTTGTGGCCAGCTAAAATATGATCTTTGAATTAAGGAAATCCATATAAAAGAAACATCTATTTAATAGGAACCTCATTTCACTTGAAACTTTCTTTACCAAAACACCAAACCAAAACTTTGTCACCAAACTCTTGGAACAAAGCACTGGTGGCTATATTTTTGAGTCTCTGATGATTCTGAAGTCCACTCATTTTTCATGTTTCAAGGGTCTCTTCATTTGCTCCACAAGTATCGACAACACAAATTAAACAACTTGTGACTGGAAAAGCACGAACTTTGGAGTTGGCAACCCATTTGTCTGTTTCAGTATTATATTCGAGAATGTGTCCCAATCGACCAACACCCTGAAAACCAGCCAAGACATAAACTATAGAGCCAACTGCTGCGCACTTCACTGTTACACCCTTCCATGGCATTGGTGAGACCATCTTCCATTCGTTCAACTTAATATCGTAATATTCCACATTGTCCAGACCACCTTTAAAAGAATAAAACATGAACAACATGAAAAACTGTATGAAAAATTCTAAGGTTTCTTAAAGTAATAACTTTTTGTATTTTTCCAATATTTTATTGTGAAAATTTTCAAACACACAGAAAAACTGTAATAATTTTACAATGAATGTCCACATAGCCACCACCTAAATTCTTACTCTTATTTTAACACAATAGAAATTTAATATTTCTTTTTAAATATTGATTTTTTTTCTACAAAATTAAACATATTCTATCTATTCTGGAAAAATGCAAAATAAACAGATCAGTGATTTCTCCTCTGATTAACTTTGACTATAATTATTCAAATGTCCTTCTTTTCCCTCTTATCTTTTAGCACTTTATGGAAAATAGCAATGGGCGGGGACACAAGAAGGAAAAGACGTTGTTACATTTAAGTAATGCTTTAATGTACTGACTAAAATGAAGCTTGTGTCTAGATTCAGTTCCGACTCCCTTTCATTTAATAAAATTATTTAAGATTCTTTAGTACATCATTTACGAATATAAAATGCCAAATTTAGTCATTTAAAAATTACAATATTGGGCCGCGTGCGGTGGCTCACGCCTGTAATCCCAACACTTTGGGAGGCCGAGGCGGGCAGATCACGAGGTCAGGAGATGGAGACCATCCTGGCCAACATGGTGAAACCCCGTCTCTACTAAGAATACAAAAAAAATTAGCCAGGCGTGGTGGCGGGCACCTGTAGTCCCAGCTTCTAGGGAGGCTGAGGCAGGAGAATGGCATGAATCCAGGAGGCAGCGGAGCTTGTAGTGAGCGGAGATGGCGCCACTGCACTCCAGCCTGGGCGACAGAGCGAGACTCCGTCTCAAAAAAAAATAATAATAATAAAATAAAATAAAAAATTACAATATTGATATTTTCATGCAATGTTTAAAAATATTTAGGAAACTTTACCATTTAGGCCCTGGATACAAGCCTTAAAACTTGTATTTAAAAAGTTTTTAAAGGTTTTTTAAGGTTCACATATTTCTATTGCTGCTCAATAGTTCTTAAGCTGGTGTGACATCATTCCCCAGGAGGTATCTGGAAATGTATAGCAGCCATCTAAAATTGTCACAATGACTGGTGACCACTGCGACATTTCATAAACAAGAATGTTTAACATCTTGCGATATTTTATCAAGTATGTTAATTCCCAGAAACTATAAAAATAGATATAATAATATGCATGGCAAATGCTATCTAGATTTTAAAAAAATGCTTCAATAATTTAAGGAAGTATCAGCAAACTCATCAGGAAAGTGGAACAGTGAATTAACATCACATACCTAAACCATTCTGACCACCCACAGCAAATATCTTGTCTTTTACAAATACCAGCCCATGATTCTTCCTGGCTTCAATCATTGGACACAGCTCAGTCCATCTGAAAAAATTAAAGATTTTAGTGTGCTTGTTTACAGGAAGTAAAAGAACTCATACTAATAAGAAAGGTCTATTATTCTAATTAAGTGCTTATTTACTACTCACATATGTGTACATATACACACAAAATGTCTAGAAGGGTAGAAAACAAAAGTTTAACAATGATTATGGGTAATTTACTAATACATGGGGTAAACAGGGATTTTATTCCTTTCAATTCTGATAGGATATAAGAAAATGAGGATATCTGACTATTAAAAAACACATTTTTAGAGGAAATCCATTTCCTGAGGTTCATAAAAACTTGTAATATGGGAACAAAAAAGAAGAGGAAGATACTTAGAAGATAAAGAAATAATTCTTTTTTCTTTCTTCACACCTCTGCTGGCAGGAAATATGAACTAGTTCTATCACACGTAGCTTTAATTATTATTTATACATGTGTAAGTAAAACACAAACTTATAATGGGCCTCAGGCAATCAGGAAATTAATAATATCTGTTACTATTCACATGTCCATCTTTAAATCTACATTAAGAAGTCTATGCTGCTCTGGTAACAAAAAGGTACTATCATTCTGTCAAGTTTAGTAACTCATGGTGCTCTGTTCACAGCCACTATTATAAATAATGAAGCTGAGAATATAAATGTGGACACAAGAGTTAAAGGATATTAATTCACAAGTAGCAGCATTATACATATACACACAGACAATAGAGTTTAGTTATTTTTTTTCTGATATTTAAAACCTTCTTCTGCATACACTCCCAAGTCTGACATTTGTGATTGTGAAGGTGGTACTGGCACATAGGCTTGTGCTTTTAGCAGCTAACTTAAACCAAAAGACTCCAAACAACAGTAACAACAACAAAAGGGAAACTTGGCATAAGTGTAACTCTCTATAATTATTGTTTATATTTCTTCTTTAAAACAATTTGATGGCCGGCCAGGCGCGGTGGTTCACACCTGTAATCCCAGCACTTTTGGGGGGCCGAGGCGGGTGGATCACGAGGTCAGAAGATCCGAGACCATCCTGGTTAACACGGTGAAACCCCGCCTCTACTAAAAATACAAAAAATTAGCCGGGCAAGGTGGCAGGCGCCTGTAGTTCCAGCTTCTCGGGAGGCTGAGGCAGGAGAATGGCGTGAACCCGGGAGGTGGAGCTTGCAGTGAGCCGAGATCGCCCCACTGCACTCCAGCCTGGGCGACAGAGCGAGACTCCGTCTCAAAAAACAAACAAACAAACAAACAAAACAATTTGATGAATTTAACTTTATAAAACGTAATTAGGGCACCATGATTAACTCTGAAATATTAACAGTTCTTTTGTCTTACATGTATGTATTGTTTTAAAAATGGTTTGACAGTCACCTCTCTCATTTTCCAAGTACTCTGTTAAGGTGAGGTGGACAGCATGGCTCCTGTTTTTAGGAAAAACACACCCTCATCCAGGTGAAATGACCGGCATACAGCTCGGAAGTGGGAGAGCAGTAAAAACTAGGTCTTTACTGCCCTGCACGCAGTGAGATTTATAGACTGAGCTATCATCATGCATTAAACGTAGTATTTGACTTGGAAAAATTCCATTTACATATCACTTTCTTCTCCATATACTATGTTAATGATATAAAAAGAGAGCATGTTTTTAATGTATATCTAAATCTCCTGAAGGTTTAGAAAAAAGTTTCGCAAATTCCCCTTCCTCCTATAATTCACATGCGGAGGAGGAACTAGGTCCCTGCTATCTGCAATCTTAAGTTTAATGTTTAGAAACATTTCTTCGCCTGTAATCCCAGCACTTTGGGAGGCCGAGGCAGGCGGATCATGAGGTTAAGAGATCGAGGCCATTCTGGCCAACATGGTGAAACCCCGTCTCTACTAAAAATACAAAAATTAGCCGGTGTGGTGGCGTGCACCTGTAATCCCAGCTACCCAGGAGGCTGAGGCAGGAGAATCGCTTGAACCTGGGAGGTACAGGTTGCAGTGAGCCGAGATCATGCCTCTGCATTCTAGCGTGGTGACAGAGCCAGACTCTGTCTCAAAAAAAAAAAAAAAAAGCAAGCGTTTCTTAAAATTCTAACGGCTCAAACTGTGTCACATTGTTTCCACAGGCATAATTTCTTTCTTCAGTTTGTTACTTTATTATGAGCTTCTGCTCCTCTCCATCTTTTTCAAAATCGATTTTAAAAATGTGACACATAATACATGTACATATTTTTATGGTACCTGTGATATTTTGACACATGTATACAATGTGTAATGATCAAGTCAGAGTAACTGCATTATCCATCATCGCAAACATTTATCTTTCCTTTTTGTTTCTTTTTGGGCTAGGGAAGGAACCAAGGCCTCCCATGTGGCTGCTGAGGAATATCTTTTCTTTGTCTTGGGAACATTCCAGTTCTTCTCTAGCTATTTTGAAATATACAATAAATTATTGTTAACTATAGTCTCCCTACTGTACTACTGAATATTAGAATTTATCCTATCTAACTGTATTTCTATACTTGTTAACCAACCTCTGGTAACCATCATTCTACCCTCTACCTCCATGAGATTAACGTTTTTAGCTCCCACATGAGTGACAACATGTGTTATTTGTATTTCTATGGTCCATAGGCTTAGTTTTTCAACTTCCAATTAAACACACTCTAATTATAAAACACTTAAAATGTCAAAATTGGGAAGAAATTCTTATAAAAAATAACTTGGCTGGCTAACTTTTTTTTTTTTTGAGACGGAGTTTCACTCTTGTTGCCCAGGCTGGAGTGCAATGGTGTGATCTCAGCTCACTACAACTTCTACCTCCCGGGTTCAAATGATTCTCCTGCCTCAGCCTCCTGAATAGCTGGGATTACAGGCACGCGCCACCATGCCTGGCTAATTTTTTTTGGTATTTTTAGTACAGACAGAGTTTCACCATGTTGGTCAGGCTGGTCTTGAACTCCTGACCTCATCCACCAGCCTCGGCCTCCCAAAGTGCTGGGATTACAGGTGTGAACCACCACACCTGGACTAGGTAACATTTTTAAAAGGAAATAATATAACATTTACTTTGAGAGTTGGATAATTATATTCATACTAGCTTTTCATTTGTGAAAATTTAAAGGCATTGAAGGGAACACAGAGAATTGAAATTTAAGCTCAATATATGTAAAATGAAAGAAATGCTAGGTCTTGTAAGTTTTTAAATATTCCTGAAACTGAATATTCACCTAGTTTTAAAAAATGCAGAAGCTGCAGAACTTCTTTATATTTTTACTTTGAACAAAAGTAAGTAAAAAATCAATACTAATTTACATTGATAGTGCCTGAATAAAGATGCAAAAAATTAGAAACCTGGAGTTTTTATGGTTATGGCTTCTAAGAGTTTTTTAGAAATAAAAAATAATTAGACAGCAGAATGAATCCGTTTTCCAACTAGTATGCTGTTATACTTTTTGAATCTAGGGTTTATGGGAAGTAAGGTAGAGGTTCACATGAAAGGGAGCAAAGTTGGTAAACATCTTTAACAAAAGACAAATTTCAAGACAAGTTGCTTTTCTATTATTTGCATTGGAAAGAAGTTATTGATTATGCTTCCTTAAATCTTTTAAAAATAGGTGGGAATCATAAATAGATAAATGCACATAATTAATCATATTTTATAATTAAACTCTTATTTCTTAATTTTTTTTTTTTTTTTTTTGAGATGGAGTCTTGCTCTGTCACCCAGGCTGGAGTGCAGTGGCACGATCTTGGCTCACTGCAACCTCTGCCTCCCGGGTTCAAGCAATTTTCCTGCTTCAGCCTCCCAAGTAGTGGATTACAGGCATGTGCCACAACACCCAGCTAGTTTTTGTATTTTTAGTAGAGACGGGGTTTTGCCGTGTTGGCCAGACTGATCTCATACTCCTGACCTCAAGTGATCTGCCTGCCTCAGCCTCCCAAAGTGCTGGGATTACAGGCATGAGCCACCGTGCCTGGTCTCTTATTTCTTAATTATTAAAAAAGCAGTAGCTGGAGTTGAAGACTTCCATGTTTTGTAGTTTGGCAATATTTCCTAAATATAAAACTTCAAGCACCAGAGTTTTGATGCAACTCTGGCACAACATTTTAGTGAACATATTTACCCAGTAACTTGTTCTAGTAAGGGAAGAACAATGGGCAATTCAGCCATATGATCAAGTGACTTTTCTTATCAAAGCTCTTTGGATGTTTCCATAAAAGGTACAACTAGGGTATCATCTGTTTTATGTTCTCATCAGCTTTAATGTCACTACTCACAACCCCTGCCCTTGTCCCCTCTCCATTATTCAATGATTAGCACATTTCCTTTGGCCACATTGAATGTGTTCCATCATTAACTACAAGGTCAGAAAAACTGGCTAACCAGTTATTTCTTTAGCACTTTACCTTTTTGACACACTTTGCCTTTTTAAAAGCAGTTGATTTAAGAATAATTTTATTTAATAAACATGAATCTAAACATACTTAGGAAGTTACCACCTAAAAAGAACTAGGGAGGCATGATTTATTAATGTCATGAGCCAGTGTCTAATATTTCTGTTTAAGGACAAATCTATTTCTAATTAAGGACAAATTTATTGCTGATCATAAATTTCCCCCTCCTCCTCTACATTTCCTAGCACACTTAAAAGTTTATATACACTCGTCACTCAAGGACAAAATTCTTCTGTTGGGTTCCTCTGGTCTTTTGACATCTCCTACAGAGCTTATAGAATACAATTAACTGTAAAATAAGTTTTAAATAGGTACATACGTTTCTGTGGCAGGATCATAAACTTCACAGGAATTAAGCACTCTCCCAGAAACATTGTTTCCTAAACTTCCACCACAAACATAGATCAGGCCATTGGCTTCCACCATCCCATGGCTGCATCGCTGGGTCAGCATGCTGGGCTTTGTGTGCCAGCTTTCAGTTCTCGTATCATAGCACTCAAATAAATACAGAGCTGAGTTTCCTGTAAAAGAAAAAGGCCCCATCATACTTAACTTTAGTGTGTGCGGGGGTTTGGAGAGAACTGACTGTCGATCTTACTAGTTAAGGAAGGAAGAATTTAGGGTCATAGGGCCATTTTCATACTCAATCAACAACAACAACAACAAAGTGTAGGAATAGTTTAAGAAAACGCTAATAATCCTGTTTGTATACACCCTGGAAAACATCCTTAAAAGGATCTGTTGGAAAGACTTATTAATTGGTAATTAAACTTTAGAAAAAGAAATTTGATTTCAAAAGAAAAATTAAATACGAAGCCTTATATATGTCTTCAAGCCCCGTTATGCATGATGGGAATTATCCATACTTCAAATGTTTATATAAAGTGGAAAAGCATAATAGTTCCTTACAGATGGTAGACCCACATCTTAAAATACGAAAATTACTATCTGATCATATTCTTATTTAATATTCTGGAATAGCTATAGCAACATTAACAAAACTATACTTCCTAACTATTCTCAGTGTGGTATATCCTGAAATCACACTGGTCCCTGCTTGAGTATATTCTCAAAATACTGATGTATATTTCTGATGTATTTTGATTACACAACCTAAAGGCAAAACATACATTCATCATGTTTTGAAACTTCTACACACTGCAGGAGTTCAATAAAAAAATTTTAGAAATGATACTACTAAAGATTAAGTGCTTTTTTTTTTTTCCTTCCCAAGGACAAAAAATGTTAGAAGTTACCAAACTATTTCTCATCTCCCACCATTCTGGGCTAATATCAAATGATTTAAAAACAACACCACCTTTATAATTCTCCATTGCAACTAAGGTCTGTGAAAAGTAAAGATCAGAAAATAACAACTAGAAGAAGCAATGGTCATGACCAAAAATAATTTATTTTTAACTTTTTAAACATTTCTGCTTTGGTAGGTTCAGTGGGTGGACACTATGGGAAAATATATAGTATATAGTAGATTAAAAAAACTACTATTTAAGCTAAAAACGCACTTAGCAAAGGCTGAAGAAATGAAGTTATCTGCAGTACCACAGAACAGTTACTGTCTATCATCTTTAGGATTTATTGTATTTGAAATATTCTACATTATAACAGTCCGTGAAGAATGCTTTTAAAGAGAGAAAATGGTTACAATTAGGAAATGATTTTTTAAAATTCATTTGACATATAGTTGGGGGTAAAAACGTAAGTATGCAGACCAAAAGTATAACTGTTTACTTGGTCTTCGTAGTTTTCTTTATTAGCCCATTATTTATGCTGAAGAAATTACTTGAAAATGAAAGCATACAAAAGCTATTATGTGTCTAGTCTGCACCTAGAATATTCATTTAGAAAAATTATTCATTTAGAAAAAGAGCACTACTGGACACTAACACATGATTCAATAAGAAAGGTTTTTATATCCACACCCACACCCCATTCTGCTCATAAGCATGAATACCATTACAGTCATTAAAAACTTAAAGAATAAAACGAATGAAAAAGAGCATTATTTTTTCTAATAAAAAGAAAGCAAAAATAATACAAATTTTAAAAGCCTGAATACAGTAATGAGTTCTTAAAGAGTCTATAAGTTGAACTCTGAAATCTTTAAAACAAATATTATGTAGCCCAAATAACTAATTTAGAACTATACTTCTGATAGTGTCAACTAATGCTTCATTATGATAAAAAATGGACCATTAATCTACGAAGCTAAATTCTGTAATTTAATGGTTTGTAAAGGAATGAGATAAACCTTCAGGGAGATGAGCTCTAAAATGTGACAAACACATATTTAAATTACCAAGAAAGTATCTGGAGAAATAATACCAGCTGTTTATTTAAATATGAAAGCCAAGATACTTGGCTTTAAAGCATTTGCCCCAAACCAAAATACTTAAGGAGTCCTTACCTACTTCTGAACCTCCAGATGTATAAATTTTGCCTTCTGCAGCACATGCAGCAAGGCTGTCTCGAGGTGTCGGAGGACCCAGTTTGGAATACCAGCTATCCTTCACTACATTATAGCAGTCCATTCGCTTTATCGGGAAAAGCTGAGAGCCTCCCAAAATGTATACTACATTGTCCCAAAACACGCATGCTGCATCTCTTCGTTTTTCAAAGGGGCAGCGGATGTCTGTCCAGCTATAATCCTGTAGCAGAAAAGGACAGGAAGCTTTCAGTAAGGAAAAAAATATAACTGAAAAGGACAATGCAAAGATATAGCCAAAAATATATAAGAATATGTTAATTAGACTACACATACAAATGTTTGGCTTGAGACTATTACCAATTTAATCTTGTGTGGTTTCTGCGGAATGTTGATTAGATGGGGCAGAGGGCAGAAGGCAGGCACTTGACTGCTTTGGGTCCTTTCTGGCTCTAAAATAAACTTAAATATATTTGGATATACCATCACCACCCTGTTTTCTATTCCTTTTGTTACTGAAGATAATACCAGAAGATTCTAAAATAAGTTTTTATTATTTTTAAAAAGCTTCTTTTTCAAATGTAAATGTCTCCATCCCTTCCCTGCCGGATATATAGTGTGATATAAGTAATCAATGGATAATGTAAAGCTCAAATTGCCATTATCCTACCGATAGTCTAAAGCCAGAAGGTATTTCGTGGATTTCTTTATTACTTTTCTATATTCAGTTGAGCCAATGTAGTCAGCTGGACTTTAAAACTGTTGATGTTTATAAGGAAATACTTGAGTAATCTCTTCTGAGTATTCTGGATACTCACTTTTCACCTCAACGATTAGAAATATACACCTATCAGTACTTGACAGTAAGGGCTGTTCACAGCACCTGTTTCTTCACTATGTTTGATAGCATCCAAGAATGCTTGTGCCACCCTTCCATGGATGTGCATGGAGGGATGCCCCTAAAGTTATAGTATCTTGGACCCTCCCCTTTTTTGAGATAGGATGCTACAGTGTTCCTGCTATTTTCTGAAAATAATCAGGGTCAGATAGAAATTCATACCATTCCCAATCTCACCAAGGAAAGCACTATGTGTGATTATTGAGTTTCCTTTGAGAAAATCTGACTGATAACCTATGATCGTATCCAGTGTTTCAGGCAGTCACTGGATTAAAGTATCAGAGAACATCAGGAATGGTCTCTTAGGAAAGGAAGAGCCCTTAAAGTAGAATACTTGGACTCCTGACAAAGATGAACATTCTGCTTTTTAGGTGACCAGGAAAATAGAGCCTTAATAGCTTAGGATTTTATTCTCAAATTAGGATCAATATCCCCCTAGGTTACTCAGTGGTGGGCACACAAAACAATGGGATAAACATAACATGTTCCTGAAACTTCAATTCCACTCAACAAACACTTGAAAAACTGGGGGAAAATATTTTCCCTTGTTCTCTTAAAGAAACTGTATACCACAGAATGAAATAAAGAGATAAAATAATGATCATATTGTACAGGCAACAATCCCTCAAAGATAAACTAAATCATTCTCTTAAATGTTCTTCAAATCTACTCATAATTCCTATCTAATCAGTTTTATGTAGCAGAGAAATACGATTTCATTAACTGCATTAACTCAGTGAATCTCAAATCTTGTCCCTCTTACCCCTCATTTGTTTGACATTTATTACTTGAGAGCTATATAAGAAACTTTTTTTTTTTTTGATTATAGTACCTAGATACTGTATGTAGTTGTGGGAGGGGGAAAGAGTAGATGGGAAGTCAGCCTTGTCAGCTCAGTGGGTATGACTGTTGGGCATTACCCTAGTGATGAAACTAGTTCCAACCCGGGCTTGCAGGTAAAGGCAGTGCTATTTATTGCTCCCTGCACTCATAGGCTAAAGGGAAATCTAGAGGAATATGCAGTTTTCATGTTAGCAAGAAGATGGACAAATAACACTAGAGTCACAGATGGGAAGGTGTATGTGTGTGGGCAGAGTCAGGGAACGGTTACCCTAAAAATATGATTTAATTCAGTTACGTTTTACTGAGTATCTATTCCATGCAAGTTCTTACACTTAGGTGCTGAGATGTGAAAATGGGAAAATTGGAAAGCCTGGAAAAGACATGGGTAGAAGGATTTTTAAAATTTTGATATATCTCTCATTATACACATGTACACATGCAGACACATCCATGTATAAAGTCCTGTCTTCCTTGGTCCTAGTCAGCCTTTCTTGCCTCTGCTGTGATATGCCATGCTATACTTTTTTCTAAGCTCAAGACTGTTTTCCTTTTTGTAGGTTTTCCTGATTTCTTTCTTCTGAATCCTTACCACTTGAAGTTCAGGCCTGATGACTGAGCACTCCATTGTATCTTGCCCTGTGTGATTTTCTAGCTGTTAATACAATAGCTCTCATTGCTCCTCCAGGAGTAAAAGCTTCGGGTGGGATGTGGTGGCTCATGCCTGTAATCCCAGCATTTTGCGAGGCAAAGACGGGCAGATCACCTGAGGTCAGGAGTTTAAGACCAGCCTGGCCAACATGGTGAAACACCGTGTCTACTAAAAATACAAAAAATTAGCCGGGCATGGTGGCAGGCACCTGTAATCCCTGCTACTCGGGAGGCTGAGGCAGGAGAGTTGTTTGAACCTGGGAGGTGGAAGTTGCGGTGAGCCGAGATCATGCCATCACACTCCAGCCTGTGCAACGAGAGCGAAACTCCGTCTCCCCCAAAAAAAGAAAAAAAAAAAAAAGGCTAAAAGCTTGGGGGTGATAAGTTGTAAATATTTTCTCTAAATGCCTCAAGGCAAAAGATCAGTGTGATATTTTCCTTCAGGCCGGGCGCGGTGGCTCGAGCCTGTAATCCCAGCACTTTGGGAGGCCGAGACGGGCGGATCACAAGGTCAGAAGATCGAGACCATCCTGGCTAACACGGTGAAACCCCGTCTCTACTAAAAAATACAAAAAACTAGCCGGGCGAGGTGGCGGGCGCCTGTAGTCCCAGCTACTCGGGAGGCTGAGGCAGGAGGATGGCGTGAACACGGGAGGCGGAGCTTGCAGTGAGCTGAAATCCGGCCACTGCACTCCAGCCTGGGCGACAGAGCGAGACTGCGTCTCAAAAAAAAAAAAAAAAAAAAAAAAAAAAAAAAAAAAAAAAAAAAAAAAGAAAAGAAAAAAAAGATATTTTCCTTCAAAGTAAGGATTGATTTTACATAATGTATTCTGAAAACACATAGATCCTCAAATAATAGAAATGCTGTAGTATAAAGGGAACCACAATCCAAAATGAAATACTTTTCATTTTTAGCACCTGAGAACTTTATTTCAGATCATTTTGAGAGAAAATCGCGCCAAATTAGGGAAGGCAGGGTCTTATGGAAAAAAGAAAGCAAAATTATCGAAACTTTAAGATTCCTTAGAGAAACCACAGGGAATCAATCCAACCTGAGTTTAAGATGACCAAACTGCAAGTACTTTCTCTTAAGCCATTATTTGATATATCTTAGTTTCTAACGGCTTTAAAAAGGCCATACGCCTATGGTGACAATCTACATGAAAAGCAGGTTTATGCCAGATACCAGAACATTCCTAGAAGTAGTTTATGAGAAACACATAGAAACAGTTTTGGCTTCATTCATTTTGCAAGGACACAAAGAATGCAGTTCAAGGGAACTGGGAAACTTGGGTATAAAGCCAGGCTCTGTATGGAGGAGCTACGGATCTCAACTGGGTCACTTAACTTCCAAGGGACTTTACTTTATCTGTACAACAAAATGATTGCGCTAGATGACCAAAGGTCTCTTCCCTTTCAGCCCGAACATCCAATGATCTTAGAATCCAAATGACTTAGGATGTATCCCTAACCAAATAGCTACTATTAATTTATTAGTTATTAAGTACTTACCTTTCCAGGAACTATGCTGAAATATTTTAAAACATCATCTAATTTAATTTCCTTAATAACTCTATAAGTTAATATACTCATTTACAGATAAGAAAACTAAGAGATATTAAGTAACTTATCAAAGGTCACATAGTTAGAAAATGGGGAACCCAAGATCTTAATCTAAATCCATCAGACTCCAAAGCTCTGTCTTTAGCCTCTACGTTGCTTCTCTAAAAGACTTTCACGGCCTATTAGAAAGAACAAAGGACTCGGAGTACAGTGATCTGGGTTGCTCTTGTCACTATTGTGTTTCTAGCAAAGTGATTCTGGGCACTTGAATTGTCCTCGTTGGATCTCAACAGCCTCATCTATAAAATCAGGAGGTTAGCAGGATGGCTGCATCTCCATATCTTTTCACTTATAAACACAATGCTCAACCACCAAAAGCACAGCTGGTGTGAAAATAGAGTTTCTCTCCATGTGTTTGTACAGTATTTGGCCCAGGGCTTAGCATACTGAGGGAATGTTGTCATTGAGTGATAGTTCACATTTGTAGAAAACTACATATCATTCAATTGGGCCACCCTCATTTTTGACTCTGCAAATGTCATAGACATTTGCTGCACTCTGCTACTGGTTTGTACCAGTTCTTCACTGCAGCACTATCTTTATATTACACTGGCTCCAGCTGACATCTTATCACTATGGCTCCTGGTTCTGTGGTGGCTGTACCACTGAAGACCAGAGGGACCTGTAACCAACCAACTGGCAGTTCCTGGGGTTGAGGGCCAGGTTTTCATCTCCTGTTTTTGTAAATCCAAATAGTTTCCACTTTCATCCTTTGCTAGAGCAATTTTTCTCCTAAGAATTTATCCTAAAGAAAAAACTGGACAGCATGTAAAGCTGGCAGATATAATGGTGTTTCACTGCAGGAGTATTTTAACAGGAAAAAACTGTAAATCGACCAAATGTGTTTGATGAAGACAGGTATTAAATTATGGTATATCCTTGTGATGGAATACTCTACAGCCCTTCAAAAGGATGATATTCTCACTGATGTGAAAATATCTCCATAATAAAATGGTGAGAGTAAAATACATTTTGTAAAATAGCATGTAGGCATGATCCCATATTTGTAAAATGTAAGGACTGAAATGATGTTCACTAACTACTGATGACTGTCTTTGGACGTTGGGGGCACTTTGGCTTTCTCCTTTATATCTTGCTATATTTGAATTTTCTACAAAGAATATGTATTTAAAAAAAATAACAAAAATACAATGAATGATACCAAAAATACGGTACCAGGAAAACAACTACTTTTCTCAGCAGAAGCCTATACTAGTGCTAAATGTTTTAACAGGAACATTTAATTCAAACTAATTTAAAGGCTTTAAGAATTGAGAAACACAAATAGCTATATTATGAGACTAAATTTCAACTATAGGACAGATTAGAGGCAGTCTTTGCTTTCCTTCCAAATAGCACATTCTTAAGGGCACTCTGGTTTTCCAGAAGCAAACACTTGATCATGTCAAGTAATTCCATAGGATGTATCCATATTTTGAAACATGCTCATTTTCAGTAGAGTCACACAAATATTACTGGAAACATATTAACCTTCTTAAGTCCAGAAAGAAATTTAGTAATTAGCCATTAGGAAAAATACTCTTGTAACTCAAATTCTTCAACAACAGTAACATTGTAGCTCAATAGTTTCCACAGTTGGGTAGGAGGGAGATTGTGCTATTGCAGGCTTCTAGATAAAATCAGGCTTAATTAGCAACAAACAATATACAAATGGGCATTCCTTAACTGTTAATGATTAGCTAAAATTAGCAAAGAGTCCAAAGTGAGGCCAGTGGCAAGCTGAAAGGGAATTATTAAGAATCACTGCTTCTTTATAAAGTCACAAAATGTTCTTCCTGTCTCCAGTCTCAAATTAAAACCACACCACCAACAAACAAAAATCAAACCTAAGCTACTCAGAAACTCAACCATTAAATAAAACTCAGTCTGAAGGTGAATGAAGCATGACATGGCTATTACGCTTGATAACAGTACTTGTCCTTTGAGTAGAAATAACATATTAGAGAAGTATATAGTATCCCTGTGCTAGTACCTTGCCAGTTATCTAAACAGAAGATTGCCTTTAAGTGAACTTTGCCATGCAATTTTTAATCTTGGTGTAGCAAGGTATATTATGCTTTAAATTATCTCAAATTCCAGAAAGTAATCGTATACTCATTTATAAAAACGTTCTCACCAATAAAACAAACATCTACTTTTTGTACAGAGTACAGGAGATGTCCCAGGTGTCTAGAAGAGTTCAGAAGATGAAGGGAAAAACAAAGTGGGGAAGATGGTAAGCATTTTTATATTTAAATATGGGAAGATTAGAAAACCCAAGGGTGGCAGGGAGAATCTGACAGAGGAGTTAAGGAGAGCAAAGAAATGAAAAAAGAGTCAGACAAACATAATTGACATTCACATAAATCCTGAGAAGATTTAAACTTTTTGGCTTTAGACCAGAAAACTGGTTTAGAAAGGCTAACTGATGGTGGGGTATGGTGGTGCAAGCCTGTAATCCTAGCACTTTGGGAGGTTGAGGCAGGCAGATTGTGTGAGTTCAGTAGCTGAGACCAGACTGGGCAACATGGTGAAACCTGTCTCTACAAAAAATCTAAAAATTAGCAGATGTAGTGGCACGTAGTTCCAACTACTCAGGAGGCTGAGGTGAGAAGAATGCCTGAGCCTGGGAGGTTGAGGCTGCAGTGAACCGAGATCACGCCACTGTACTCCAGCCTGGGCAACAGAGTGAGGGAGGGGGAGGGGGAGGAGGAGAAGAAGGAGAAGAAGAAGGAGAAGAAGAAGGAGAAGGAGAAGGAGGAGAAGGCTAACTGACTTGCCTAAGATCATATCTAGAAAAAAGAAAAAAGGAAAGAAAAGTCTCAGCCAGGCTTGGTGGTTCATGTACTTTTATCCCAGTGCTTTGGGAGGTCAAGGCAGGAGGATGGCTTTAGGCTGGGAGTTCAAGACCAGCCTGGGCAACATAGTGAGACCCCTGTCTCCACACACACAAAAAAAAATTTAAAAAAAATGGCCATGTGTGGTGATGCACGCCTGTAGTCCCAGCTACTTGGGAGGCTGAGGTGGGAGAATCACTTGAGCCCAAGAAGTTGAGGCTGCAGTGATCACCACTGTACTCCACCCTATGTGACAGAGGAAGACCCTGTTTTAAAAACAAAACAACAAAAAGATCTCACAAAAGACAAAAGACCAATGACTTAATCCTTCAGCTCTTCCACCTAATTTCTTTTTTTTTTTTTTAAGTGAAAAGTCAAGTTAGATTCCATTCAGTTACACAATACTTTTGGTGGCTTTTATGAAAAATTTTAATAATCATGCTTACCAAGTCAAGATGCATTCATACCCAGGATTCAATATACTTTTAAGTCTTTTCTCTTTCTTCCTACCCAAACCCTATGAGTAAGTCTCCCTCAAGAAAACTTCCATGAAGCTTCCACAGAGGATTCCTGATTGACAAATCCAACCCAGGGAGCTCTCTTCTTTCCATGCCACCAACACAGTCATTGTCTATCACACATCAGGACAATTAACTGTTAAGTTCAGCTGAGGTGTTGACCGCCACCTCTGTGCTAACTGCTGTGTGCTTATGTGTACACCTCATGCACTCTGTGAGGACAGGGTCCTGTTGTATGTGTCTTTCATATCCCCTGCTGGTGTCCAACCCACAAATTTCAAATCCTAGATGAACCATGATACTGGTAATATATGCTAAAATATTATTTGTTTAAACTATACTTTTACAACCAGCTAGCCATACAACACACCCTGTTGTTAGGTAAGGATAATTATCTTTTATACCTGGATTACCAAATTTTCAAAGAAGATAATCCGTACCAAACCCAACCAAATGAGATTCAATACTTCTGAGATGACAGCTCTTAATGCAGCTCTGGGTCAACATATGAACAATAACCAAAGGTAATCAATATTAATTACTGGTGACATGGTCTAGTAAAGAGTGTGAATTTATCTCCTTCCCTGTCAGTTATCCTTAGCTTGACTTATCCCTTTAGCCCTGTGCTCATAGACCCACTGCTGTCTAGCTACCTCCCAAAGGCTAGAGTCCCTTAAAACCCTACCCCAGGCTGGCTGTGGTGGCTCACACCTATAATCCCAGAACTTTGAGAGGCTGAGGCAGGAGGACTGCTTGAGTCCAGAAGTTCAAAACCAGCGCTGGCAACATAGAGAGAACCCTGTCGCTACAAAAAATGAAAAAAATTAGTGGGGTGTGGTGGCAAGTGCCTGAAGTCCCAACTACTGGAGAGGCTGAGGTGGGGGGTCACTTGAGCCTGGGAGGTCAAGGCTGCAGTGAGCCACGGCCGTGCCACTGCACTCCAGCCCGGGTGACAGAGCAAGAACCTGTCTCAAAAACACAACATAACACAACTTCATGGAGGTATCATTCCCATTTTCCTCATTTCTTCCCATTTACAGCCTTCAATCAAATATATGCAGCTCTGTTTCCACTCTCCCTGAGCCTTTTTAGAGTGCTGATCTGTTAATTTATGATAATTAAGGCCAGCTGTGGCTATGGAGCATGAGTTTCATGTCATGACTCCCAGCGTCAGTCATATTTTCCCTGGGGGTTTCTTGGAGATGCAGTGACATAACACAAAGAGAAACAAATCTTTGAAGGTGGGAACTTCAGGCACTATGCCAAGGTGGGGTGAAAGGGACTGTGAAGTTGATTTTAGAACAACACTACCAACCAGTGTATTAGGGAGGTACTTGAAAAGAAATTGAGACTCTCAATATTTCTATTTTGGAAGACGTTCTAGAAAACCAGAGCATATAACCGAGAACTTACCTCAGGATGTGATCTAATCTCTTCTTTACATGAACATGAAGACCACCTATCTTACAAACTGCCTTCAAAGAATCAGGGAGAATACCTTTCAAGCACAAACTGCAGAGAACACTGTTTACCCCTGGCTGCCCATGATGCTGACAACTAAGGAAGCTTAAGGGATACTTATGATGACCCACACTTGCATCTCAGCAATGTCAGTTGCTGGGGCTTGCAGCTAGAGGTCCAACTCATCTGGGATGGTTGCTGCCTATTTTAGATATTTTGTTCTTGTAGGTACTTCTGATCATTGTAGCAGTGTTCACATTTTTACTTCTGTGTAGTACTTCTAGAGCTCTTTGCTGGTGACAAACACTACTCATATACTGTTATAAAACTCTCATTTTTAAAAAAAATGTAACACCATTTTCCTTTAAGGTTTACACTTCATTTATACACATGATCTTTTAAAATTGTACACAGTTTATAACTGCCGATTTCTGCCATGATCACAGGTTGGGACTGTTTCCTCCTTAGGGAGGACCTGTTTAAGAGGGAAGGTGGCTATGATACAGGCACTGCAATACCTTTAATATAAAATATTTCTGACAGGAAAATGTGTCCCAAGTTAAAGATAACTTCTTTTTCTCTTCTTTTCTTTTATTTAGAGCCCTCTATATTTAGATCCAGTCTTATACAACCGAGAAAATTATGTAAAGTTATATTGATTCACTCATCCTTATAAACTTGAGTACTCACCCTGCGCCAGACACTCAGCTCAGTAATGAGTCTACCTTAGAGTTCTGAATATGAAAATGCACCCAGGGTAAACCTTCTGAACTTGGTGGTTCCATGAATAGGGCGCCATATGGTTTTCTGCCTTAGTAATTTACAAGCTCTGGCCCTCGCCCTGCTAGTCTTACTACTAGTTTATTGTTGGCAGGGAATATGCAGAATCCTCTTTTCTCCAGGGCATAGTCTCCTGTTTCTCCACGTATGAAGCCAAGATCCTTACAAAGCCCCAGCTCATCATTTCACTGGGAGGAGGAATCCAAATAAAAACTGGTCAGTTAAGTCAACTTTTATTTAGGTATCAATATCGTAAGACATTACCATGTTACAGATTGAGAACACCAATACTAGGATAAATAGAACACTGAATACATAACTCTTTTAGAAATCACTAAGCATTTGATAATTTAAAAACAGATACAGGATGGGAAGAGGCAGCTCAACAGGTTTTATAAAAGGATAATAACAAGAAAAATATCATTTCAATTCAATATAGCAACCCAAGACTTTTTTTTCTGTCAATATTCAGAAAAAAAGTAAGATTTTTCTTTGCTATAACTTTTTAGTCACCAGTAAGAACAAATATTTGCCTCCTGTCACCAATGAAATACAAGAACTATAATTGATGGAATGAAAATGTTTTTATTGGTAGTTCGTTCCTCAATTATTTGAATTTTCCCATAAATTTTCAAAGTGCAATTAGGAATGAGTCATTTATAAGAGCAAGGCAAGACAACAAATGAGAATTCTGAAGTTACAGTCTCACTTCCAGGCTCGTGTAGAAGAATATGCATCTCTTTTCAACTGTCCAATAAAAAAAAATCAAGGAAAGAATTAGAACTACAGACTAAAAATAAAGTGGTTTTTTTTTTTTTCCCATTTTGAGACGGAGTCTCGCTCTGCCGCCCAGGCTGGAGTGCAGTGGCCGGATCTCAGCTCACTGCAAGCTCCGCCTCCCGGGTTCACGCCATTCTCCTGCCTCAGCCTCCCGAGTAGCTGGGACTACAGGCGCCCGCCACCTCGCCCGGCTAGTTTTCTGTATTTTTTAGTAGAGACGGGGTTTCACCGTGTCGGCCAGGATGGTCTCGATCTCCTGACCTCGTGATCCGCCCGTCTCGGCCTCCCAAAGTGCTGGGATTACAGGCTTGAGCCACCGCGCCCGGCCGACTAAAAATAAAGTGTTAAGAGTCATCCCACATTTGCCTTATTGTAGGAACAGTGCTCCCTGCCTCCTAAATGAAATCAGAATTCTTCTTGCCCATCTGTACATCAAAATAGTCATCTACTTTATTTTAAAATAAAATATCTTCCACCAACACTTGGCTTAATTGCTTTTTAACTGCCAAAATCAATACCACAGTTACGGTTTGGGAAACAAATTGGGTGTAATTATTACTAATACCTGAAAGCTGTGGTTTTTAGAATTACAATTTTTATTTTGTTTTGTTTTGTTTTTGTTGCTGTTCTCATTACCCAGGCTGCAGTGCAGTGGCGGGATATCGGCTCACTGCAATCTCAACCTGTCGGGTTCAAGCGATTCTCTTGCCTCAGCCTCTCCAGTAGCTGGGATTACAGGCGTCTGCCACCACGCCTGGCTAATTTTTTGTAGTTTTAGTAGAGATGGGGTTTCACCATGTTGCCCAGGCTGGTCTCAAACTCCTGACCTCAGGTGATCCACCTACCTTGGGCTCCCATAGTATTGGGATTACAGGTGTGAGCCACTGTGCCTGGCCTAGAATTACAATTTAAACTACCATTTCAGTTTTTGTTTGGGAAAAAAGGAAGTTTATCATTTTCCTGTTCTTCACTCAAAAGGATCCTGAAAAGTTAACTGTCCTCACAGTGAGGCCAGTGTGCTTACTGGATAGTACACAGGCCATGAATTCTCATGGCACCTGCTAGTCACTCAGTCTTCTATTGAGAAAGCCAGAATTCTGTAGGTGAAAAATCAGCCTATATTCTGGAGATGAAGGAATAGACCAGAAATCGATGTCTGAGCCAAGAGTAGGGCAACAGGGACAGTCCAATTATGATGGTGATTAGCCGGTTTAAACTGATCTTTCCCTCCTTGGGGAGCTGTTTTTGCTATCTGGCGGCATATTTGCTCTATGGGTTATGGTGTTAAGTGTTATGGTAAGAAAGAAAAGCTGATGGAAGTTTCTTTCTCTACCAAAATATAAGAGGAACTGCTTGCCTTGGTGGAACTGCTGAGACTGGTAACTTTGTTGCAAGAGGGCCAGATGTGGTCTTCTTACTGGATCAGATTAATATAGCCAGGAAAACTTGCCATATAGCTAACACTTTGGCTAATGCATATTTCTGTTTCTATCTATTCAGATCATTAGATCGAATTCCTTTTCAGCTGGAAGGGAAGGGAAAATTTTTAAATGTCATGGTCTGACTTCAAGGATCCCTTGACTCTTTAGCTCTACGCCATAATCTAAGCTGCAGGCATCCTGGACCATCTCACCTTCCCAAGGTCACATACTGGTCTCCTGTGTTGATGCGCATAATGCTAACCATTACTGGAGACCAGAAAATGGAAAGGATCCTACATCTTGGTAAGAAATGTTGCTTGACAGGACAGAAGATAAGCCTAGAATACAGTGCTGATTGCTTCAAAGTCCCTAGATGTTCTTAGGTCTAGAGCAGAGGTTGGCAAATTATGGCCTGAAGGCCAAATCCAACCCCTTAGCTGGTTTTGTAAATAGTCTTTTTTTGTTTGTTTGTTTTGAGACACAGTCTCACTCTGTTTCCCAGGCTGGAGTGCAGTGGCATAATCTCAGCTCACTGCAACCTTCACCTCCTGGGTTCAAGTGATTCTCCTGCCTCAGCCTCCCGAGTAGCTGAGATTACAGACATGCACTGTCATGCCCAGCTAATTATTTTGTATTTTTAGTAGAGATGGAATTTCACCATGTTGGCAAGGCTGGTCTCAAACTCCTGACCTCAGGTGATCCATCCACCTTGGACTCCCAAAGTGCAGGGATTACAGGCACGAGCCACTGCTCCTGACCTGTAAATTAAGTCTTATTGGAACACAGCCATAACCATTCGCTTATGTATTGTTTATGGCTGCTTTCCTGCTACTGGGTCAGACTATGGATGGCATGCAAAGCTGAAAATACTTACTCTGGTCCTTTATAGAAAAGTTTGTGAAGCCCTGATCTATAGTACGTTGGTATAATCCCTTGAAAATGAAGGACAGCTTGCTGACCCCTAGCACCTCCTACATATTAGAGATGGCATATGGTTATTACACTTCTGGGTAAACCGCAAAGCTATCAGTTACAAGTAAAATCTAGAGTACGAGAAATCTTTCTGAGTGGGACAGGCTACAGTAGTATGGTTCAGCTGCCTGTGATCCTGGGGCATTAGGATGCTGCATATAGCTTGAGGTATGTCTCAATATAATCAGAGCATGCCCCAAATTCTGGAGCAAGGTCAGCCTCCTTTATGCAGGTATCATTCTTTCAGTAGACAATTCCCAGCTGGCCATGAGGTTCTGACAGATGGCAAATGTCTGACACCAAGGTAAACCAGGTGACCATGTCATTAACCCATCTTGAACTATTTTACCTGACCTGCCTAGCCACAAATACAGCATGCCTTCAACCAATAATGCAGCATGTAAATGCAAGACTGGGCTTACGGAGGTTCCAAAGGCACAAAATACCCAAATAGGCTAATGACAGTCCTTATCCAGTAGCCCTTCACTTAATTCACTACCTTTCTCCCTCACCCAGGACTATGTCTTCATGGAGGGGTGTCACTAATATATCAGCTAACAAATTTGAGAGGCCTGGACTTGGTTCACTTTTGATAGTAATAGCCAATAATGAGCTGCAAAAGCATTGTAGCTCCCCGCGTCAGGAACTGTTTTGAAGGACAATATGAAGGAAAGTGTTCTGACTTGACAGAATTCCAAGCAGTTCATTTTACTGTCCATTATACCTTTTAGGAGAAAAACCCTAAGGTCAGTTTTTATCAAGTCTTGGGCAGTTGCTAATGGTTTATCCAGATGGATGTAGGCTTGAAATAATGCTCTGGTCTCATCAGGTATCTATTCAACCAAAAATGGGTTTGCAAAATGATGAAAAAGATCATTATGTGTTTGGATTCAGCACCACTTATGGGTATCACCGTGCAAGTTTGGGGTGTTATCCTTTAGGATTGTGGTATTTGCTCTTCCCCAGCAATATATGTAGTACCAGAAAAATATGGTATTCTTTCTCCCACAGCCAAAACATACAGGTCTAAGACACAAGGAGTAGAAACGTGAGCAGACTCTCTCAAGGTTATAAGTAATGACCCACTGAAAAAAGTTTTATTCCTATCCCTATGACTCAAGCTCTCCTGACCCAGTTGGTCGGCATAATATGTAATGAAAAGTTCACTAAACTTGGTGATCATTTCTAGATGGTTCAAATAAAGGTCATTTAATCTTTTTTCTTTGTGGTTTTCTAGGGTTTCCAAATATTCTAGAATGACTATGTATTATTTCATATTAAAATTACTAAGGGGAAAAAACAAACAAAATATAGCCCCAGAAGCAGATTTTCATTTAAAATGGGACATAAGGAAGAAATCGTAATGAATGCAAGGAGCTGCTGACAAAGAGAGGTGGGGAAGAACTAGTTTCCTTTTTTCTTTGACAGTGGTTACCATGCAACATTCCAGAACAATTAAGGAAACACTTGGAATCTAAGCCTGATTTCCTTATCTGTAAAATGATCTATGTATCTCCTAAGGTATGTGAAAGAACACCATAAACTATCATCTCTGAAGGTTTGAGTTATTACCACTTGTGGTTGGTGAGTGTCTTATGTGTTCAGTGCTTTCAAAGACAACATCAAAAAACAAGAATAAAAATCAGTTACCTTTGGGTTAAAATATCTACAAGACTGTGGTTGAGAGCCTCCAAATAGGGCTATGCGGTAGTCATGTTTCTTTCTTCTGGGTCTTGTGCCATCTACGAGTTCTTCTCGGTCCTCTGGAGACAGTAGATGGTACCTCATTCCACCTGTAGTAAAATACATGGCAACTCTTCAAGAACTTCAGGCACTAACCAGTGCTTTGAAAAGGAAATACCAAGACATAACAGGGCCTTTATTTCAGTAACTTTCTTTTATCATATCTTTATAGCATTTGAGGAAAGTGAGGGAGAAGAGGCAGGAGAAATGTATAAGGATCCGAGTACTAACCAATTCATTATTCTCAGCAATCACCATTATTCTAAGACTGCCCCACCCAGCAAGCAACTTACTATGTACCAGTGAATTATCTGGCTCCTCAAGCAACAGCTGTCAAAATAATATCCACATCTCCTAACCCAGTGGTTCTTGATCTTTACATTAGAATCACCTAGAAAATCTCTGAAACTATTTATACCTGGGACCTACTACAGACCAATTAAATAAAAATCTCTAGATAGAGTCTAGGAATTGGTATTTTAGAGGGCTTCTTAAATCTTGCCACTTAAAATGTGGTTCAAAGACCAGCGGCTTCAGCATTTGGGAGTTTGTTAGAAATGCTGAACCCCAGGCCCTATCCCAGACCTACAGAATCAGCATCTGCATATTTAACACCCCACAGTAATTAGGATGTACGTAACACTTTGAGAAGCACTGTCTTAGATGACTCTAAAATGCAGTAAGGTCAGAACTACTGTGATCTATCACGATCCTTTTCCTTCGGCAATTCCTTAATTTTGTCAATGCCACTTAACAATCAAAAACTGTTAATGTATCATTTCAAATCAGTGTGGGAAAGGAGGATTGTCTATGTTAGACAACAATATGAAGAAAGAAATTATACCCCTACCTCATATTTCACTCTCAATTCCAAATCAATAAAAATCTGAATATATAAACTCATAAATGCAGTAAAAGCTTGGAAAAAAAAAACAGGCCCAGAATGGAGAAGCCTAAGAATGACCAAAAATATAGGAGCCAGAAAAAAATGTTCACACTTAACTTTATAAAACTTTAAAAAAAAAAAGTGAAAAGCAAAAAAAAAAAAAAAAAAAAAAAAAGGCAGAATTAAAAGATGACAAACTAGAAAAATATTTATAAATAATAAAAAATACTATTAAAAGATACTTTATTAAGAATTACCAGCAACTTAACCAACAATTAGGTGAAGTATCTGAATATAGTTCACAGAAAAAGAACTATAACTCTTAAACATATGAAAAGATGCTTGAGTGCTCTAGTTAGAAAACAACAAATTAAAACCATACTTTTTTCACTTATCAGATTGGCCAAGATCAAACTGCCTGGATCACAGGGTATAAAATGGTTGTATGGGGGAGGCAGCACTCTCTTCCATTGATGGTGGGGATGGATGGGTATAACCATGGGAAGGGTGATATAGCCCAATCTACAAAAATTATAAATGTATACGCCCTTTAATCCAGGAATTCCCCTTTCTAGGAGTTTATCAACTGTTAGGGAAGTGGTTAAAAAATTATGCTATGCCTATACAATAGAACATTATATGTGGCTGTTAAGATGAGAAAGATTAGTATGTACACATGGAATGATCTCCAATAAATAATACGGAATGAAAAAAGCAAGATGTAGGACAGTATACAGAGTGCAATACTGTTTGTGTTAAAAATGTATATTTTAATGTAAATATACAAATTTTATACATGTAATTTATACATGGATATATAAGTAAATGACTGTATGTACAGTCTCAAGACTACCTCTGGAAGGGTATATACAAGATAATAATGTTAATCTCTAGGGTAAGAGAATGAGAGAGTAGTGAAAAGGGATATCAGGGAGACTTACTTTTCACTATGTATCCTTTTAATATCTTTTGAACTGTACAATATTATCAATCTAAAGATAAAATAAGGCCATTTTATTTTATTTTTTTCTAGAGCCAGGGTCTTGCTCTGTCACTTGGGCCGGAGTGCAGTGGTGCCCTAACAACTCACTATAACCTCAAACTCTTAGGCTCAGCAGTCCTCTCACATCAGCCTCCCAAAGCACTGGGATTGCAGGCCTGAGCCAGCATGCCTGGCCCAAAAATTCCTGACACATGCAAAACTTTTCTATAAATGAAGCCATGTTTTGGGTCTTTATTAAAAGGATAGAGAATGGAAACTCATTTGGAATCGTTGGTGAGTTAATGAACATCTTTATCAATATTTATCATTTCTTCCATTTCAGAGTTTGAGTAGAAGCTCTTTTGTATTCAAACAGCTGGATATTTCACAGGCCAAGGCAAGCTGATGCATGCTCTAGGTCAGGGATCTGAAAACTTTTTCTGTAAAGGGACAAATAGACTTTGTAGGCCACATATGGTTTCTGTGGAATATTCTTTGTTTTATAATCCTTTACAATTGTAAAAACCACATTAGCTCAAGTCTGCATTTAGCCTGTGGGTAGTTCTTGAAGCCAGCATCAGTATCATCTGGAAGTGTGTTGAAAATCCTAATTATTGAACACTAGCCCAGACCTTCTGAATCAGAAACGCTAGGGAGGGGTTTGAGAGCCACTGCTCTAGGATGGTTCCACACAGGTTGAAAGTGGACTGTGTAGTCTATGAATGCAAAATATTCCCAGTAAGAAAAAGGTAGGAGGGAAGGAGAGAGACAAGAGGGAACTGTTTCCACCAATAGGCCATGGGGTAAAAGTGGCTGACAGTGGCCAACTGTGCTGACACACTGGAGGAGGCATGCCTTTGGATCCTTCACTGATGGGCCTTTTTTTCCCTCCCCAAGAATAGGGCTGGGGGACACTTTGGTAACTTTCTCTGAGGAGCTCGTTGTTGCTTAGGCTTATTTCTTCGTGAGTTATTCTTTCCAGATTTAGGTATAATCATTTGTAAATTTTCAGGGAAGTTGGCCTGGCCCTTTGTGGTGGCTTTGACTGTGCACTTCATTTGTATTTTGTAATTCGTTTTCTTTTAGATGTAACTTTTTTAGCTTAGTTTTATTCTATTTTTCAATCGTCTTCTGTTTTTCTTCTACTCTGGAAAGGCAACAAAGTCAGGCGGTAGGAAGACAACTGATGATCTGAAAAAGAGAGGCTGGAAGGCTTTCCCCAATTTAGCTCTGCCCAGGCCCCAAAGCTTGGAAGCATCTCAGCTGCTTGTGCTTAGTCAAGGAGTAATAGAACAATCCACTATTATTTATTTTAAAAAAGGAAAAGAAAAAAAAATGGAATAAGCCTAGTAAGTTAAACTAAACAACAAAGCATCCTGCTCAAGTGTCTACTCCTCACACTTGGTTGACTTTCTGAAATAATGCCGCTATCCTGTTTCTTAATCAGTTCAGAATCCATGTAAGAACTAAACACTACATTCTGAGACTGGCTGGTTGTTTTCAACAGCTCAGACCATGTATGAAGACATAGAAATTCTAAGGCCAGGAAAATAACATACAGTTTGGGAATTGGGCATAACAAAAAACCTGATACTAGCATGTACAAAATCTAAGAGACAAAAGTCCTAATGTAAAGGCATCTTCTTGGTCCTGATTTTCTTTCCTCTCTGCATTTAAAGAGACAAGTGGCCACCTATGTTCTACCTTCTAAACACTCTTTTACACTATGGTTTTCCAAGACACCACCAGGCTTTGGTTCAAGTAGCTTTGGGGCTGCTCTTTTATTATTTTTTTTCATTTTCCTGTACCCCTTAAATATAGGTATTTGTAAGGATGTGTCCTTGACGCACACTTCTTCTCCTTTTCCCTTGACAACCTCAACTAGGTTCAAACACACTTAGTCTTTTTCAGTTTTGTTTTCATTTAATGAAAAAAATATGCCTTTGCCACTTATGAAAATTTTCATTATTAGATATTCATGTAAAATATTTTTAGTAACTATAGAACATTACATTGTATGGATATATTTTTTTCCAATCTAGGGACGACATTGGGTCTACTTACCTAAAACCACATCACACTAGTAAGCAGTAGCTATGTGATAAGTCTAAGGAAAATACTGGAAACCTAGAAATTGTTTTTATTGGCTGTATGAGGCAGAGAAGATAAAGTCTTGGATCTGCTCAAGATAAGGAGTTGGAACTGAGATAAAGCTGGATCACTTGGATTGGTGGTTATACTTTTAGTGAAAGGATAGGCTAAGAAAAATATCTGCCCAATGGCAGAAGCAGCAGCAATAATTTTGTTTCAACTTCAGCTTCAGGTAAAGTGTCCCTCTTTTGAGAATTTATATTGACAGCCCTACCTTCATGCAGCTTTGAGGTTTGAATTTACCCCGCCTGCAAGCCTAGGAAACCATAAGCCAAAGAAAACTCAAAGTAGTCCTGGATTGTTGTGCCCTATAGAACTCGGCAAAAGCAAACACCATTCTCCTATTGAGGAGAAGAGAGAAGACATTCCAGAGAACAGAGAAGACGCTGCCTAAGCCTCCCAATATTCCTGGTGATTAAAGTCAATCAAATATAAGCATACCATTAAGGAATTAAGCCACCAGAAATAAGTCAATAGAACCAACAAATAGCAGCACTGTTCTTCAGGGACTTCAGATACTGGCATTATGAAACATAGAACATAAAATAACATTTGAAAAGTTTAAGGTAAAGCAAGAACTGAAAACACAAGCAAGGAAAAAAGACCATAAAAAATGACAAGGGTAGGCCAGCCTTGGTGGCTCACAACTGTAATCCCAGCACTTTGGGAAGCAAAGGTGGGTGGATCTATTGAGGCCAGGAGTTTCAGACTAGCCTGACCAGCATGGCGAAACCCTGTTTCTGCTAAAAATACAAGAATTATCTGGGTGTGGTGGAGCACCTGTAATCCCAGCTACTTGGGAGGCTGAGGCATGAGAATCACTTGAACCCAGGAGGTGGAGGTTGCAGCAAGCTGAGATTGTGCCCCTGCACTCCAGCCTGGAAGCCAGCGAGACTCTGTCTCAAAAAAAAAAAAAGCCAGGCTAATAAATAATACATACATAAAAGGAAAAAGATACAATTTACAATGACAACAAAAGTATCTGAAATAAATTAAGAATGCAGAACTCATAAGAAAATTACAAATTCTCCAGAGACACATGGCAATTTAAATGAAGGATAACAATAATTAAAAGGTATTAGAATGAAGTAGAGGAGCAACTGTGTGTATGTGTACCTACACTACACTTGATCTTAGCCAAAAGACTAAAGTGATGTGTGTATATATAGATATATGGAAATTTAGTTTAACAGTTTCAAATCAGTGGGAAAAAATGAATTATTCAATAATGGTATTGAACCATCTTATCAGATATATTAGGAAAAATATTATTTATTTCACACCCAAATGATTTCAGTAAGATATACCCTTAAAATTTTTTTTAAAAAGAGAAGAAGAACTCTATAAGTGATAAATGCACATGAGGAAAATTTAGTTAATTTTTAAAAATCACCTTAGAATAGGGAAGACCTTTCCAACCACATCACAAAGGAAAAGACTAGTTCAGACTTAATATAAAAAACAACATGAGATCAGACTCGCCATTTTAAGATCTTTTTTCTCCTCTTCTCTCGAAAGCTATCCCAAACGACAAGGTAACAAGAAACAAACACAAACTCTATCTTTGCTAATACTAAGAGACTTGCAACCCCAAAACACAATTAATGAAGACAGCTAGCAGATGGAGTGTCTGTTAAACCTAAATGGTTGTGCCAGGAGACACCAATGAAAAGCAAGCCAAATTACCCTGCAGAACCCTGAAAAGGCTCATAATTGGAGATACTAAGTACCTAGAAGTGCAGGTAGGGATGAAAACAAGATAACTCTAAAATACTGAACAAATGACAATTGAACTTCCAGCTCTCCTTCCCCTGTTGCACAGTCAGGTACCCACTATACCTGTACCACTGTAGGACACAGGACTGGTCTCTGAAAATACTGAATGAGAAATGTTCCAGACTCAGGGAACAGCATAGAACAGGATGGGAGTCTGAAAACATGGATTAAGGCTAGGCACTGTGGTTCACGCCTATAATCCCAGCATCTTGGGAGGCATCAGCAGGAGGGTTACTCGAGCCCAGAAGTTTGAGACCAGCCTGAACAAGATAGTGAGACATCATCTTGACAAAAAAATACAAAAATCAGCTGGCATAGTGGTGTGCACCTGTAGTCCCAGCTACTTGGGAGGCTGAGGTGAAAGGATCACTTGTGCCGGGGAGGACAAGGCTGCAATGAGTTGTGATTTTACCACTGTACTCCAGCCTGGGAGACTCTGTCTCAAAAAAAAAGAAAAAAAAAATATGGATTAAGTGAAAGTCTGAATAGCAAAATATTCTCTCATCCAGTTCCTAAATGCCTACACCCAGCTTATAGTTCCCTGAGACAATATCTACAAATATTGACATCTGGGGGTCCCCAATTAAAAAAATGAACAGCTACTCTGATTATGCTACAGTTTAGCCCAAGAACTGAGATGCCCAATCATACATACAGCATGATCTATCAGTTTTGTAATAACTCACTCTCATATGATATAAAAGCAAATATTTAAGAAAAGCTTCCAATAAAAAAAGGAAAAGAAAACTCAAAATATAGAAAATACAGACAACATAAGAAAACCTCAAAAGCACTACAAAGACTACTTTAGAGTGATAAGATATTGCAGCCATGAAATAATAGAGAATAAAAACTCCAGAAATTAAAAATTATAGCTGAGGCTGGGCACGGTGGCTCAAGCTTGTAATCCCAGCACTTTGGGAGGCCGAGACGGGCAGATCACAAGGTCAGGAGATCGAGACCATCCTGGCTAACACGGTGAAACCCCGTCTCTACTAAAAAATACAAAAACCTAGCCGGGCGAGGTGGCGGGCGTCTGTAGTCCCAGCTACTCGGGAGGCTGAGGCAGGAGAATGGCGTGAATCTGGGAGGCGGAGCTTGCAGTGAGCTGAGATCCGGCCACTGCACTCCAGTCTGGGCGACAAAGCGAGACTCTGTCTCAACAACAACAAAAAATTATAGCTGAAATAAAAGGGTTGAAAAAAATCAAGCTATCTCTCAGAAAAAGGCCAAGAGACAAAGATGGATAATAAAAAAGAAAGAAAGAAGAAAGAAAAGAAAGAAAGAAAAAGAAAGAAAGAAAAGAAAGAAAGAAAGGGAAAGAAAGAAAAGGATCAGATTGGCACTAGACTTCTCAAAATAACATTGGAAGCTAGAAGATAAATTCTACCTGAAAATGATTTTCAGCATTCTATCTTCAGTTTAACTTCCTTCCTTCCTTCCTTTCCTTCCTTCCTTCCTTCCTTCCCTCCCTCCCTCCTTTCTTTCTCTCTCTCTGTTTCTTTCTTTTTCTTCCTTTCTTTCTTCCTTTCTTTCGACAAGGTCTTACTCTGTTGCCCAGGCTGGAGTAATGCAGCGGCAGGATCAGAGCTCACTGTAACCTCAAACTCCTGGGTTCAAGCAATCCTCCTGCCTCAGCCACTGGAGTAGTTGGGACCACAGGCACATGCCTCCACGCCCGGCTACGTTTTTTTTTTTTGGTAGAGTTGCAATCTTGCTATGTTGCCCAGGTGAATCTCAAACTCCTGACCTCAAGCAATCTTCCTGTCTTGACCTCCCAAAGTGCTGTGATTAGAGGTGTGGCCTACTGTGCCTGGCCTCCTTCAATATTTTATGATAAAATAAACATATGAGATTTGTCAAGTCTCCAAATATTTACTGATCATATACTCTATCAGGAACCTTTTAGAGGATATATTGCATCAAACAAAAAGAATTAAGATAGAGGACAGCCAGGATCCAAGAAGACAACAGATCTAACAGGAGAGGAGTGAAATGGCTTCCCAGGATTGTGGAGACGGAAGCCCCAGGACAAGAACTGTGTCTCAGGTCTAGAGAGCAAACAGTTCATATTGGAATAGGCAGAAGGAAGGTTCTACAAGGCATGTTTCCAAGAAAGAGAAGCAACAGATTGTTTAATTGCATAGACAATTTTATTAAGTGGCATTTTACAAAGGTGTTGAGGGGTTGGGACTTAGCCGGCAAGCAAGAAAATCGAAGCAAATGAAAACAATGTGGCAATTTTTATCTCTGGGCCAAAAAAGAAAAAAAATATATACTGTTGAAGAAAGAAAACCTGATCACAGTAAACTACTTGGCTAAGTAAAATAAAAAAGGAACACTAGAAACAAAACTGCATGAAAGTTATTGTATATAAGAATAGAAAAAGCATAAGTAATTTGTACTTTCTATGATATACACCCCTATAAAATAAGGGCTGAGGCCAAGTCCCTTCCAAGTGTACAGTTCAGAAACCCAAGGGATTAACTATCTAGAAGAGCAAAATCTTGACTGTTTCTCCCTGGCTAGTGAGTCTAATCCATTCTAAAGGGTTTTAAGCCCATGAGAAACTGGCTACATGATCAGGTTACAAATGGATATTAAGGCAACTTACTTATCACCATCTTAAGGCATTCAGGATTGTCTTGAATAAGTGGTTCAGCTTGTACCGTTTTACTTAAGAAATTCTTTGATATAAGAGGAAACCTGACTTTAGCAAGGATATCAACCATAAATGGCTGGCGATTAGGTTCATCGTATTTCAACCACCTGACTGCAGCATCATAAACCTAAGGGGGAAAAACAGCACAGTAAAGTTCTTAGAAGACAGCAACATTTCCAATTACCTATGTTTACTCTCACATTGAAGGGAGAGAACCTGATAAGGAGACAACCACTTATTCCTAATATTTTTCATCTCTGGACACTTGCTGGTACTTCAGAACAGTTTACTTACTGCTCTAGTGAGTCTTGTAGGTAATATGTTTTTTACAACTAACCACTATTATGTAATGTAATGACAGTGAGGATGTTGAATTTATGATTAAAAAAAGATAGCTTCATTTTCAGACAAAGACATGATATACATTGCACTAAAAAAAAAAAAAAAAACTGCAGTCAACAAAAGTTTCAACATACCCTCATTTAGTTTAGTACCAGGAAAACAGGTTAATTTCTCAAGAGGCCGTCCATTCCAGGAGATATGAAGGTCACCCATGATTTTATTTCAATATTATATTCCTGCATTATGAATGGATAGACTTATCTGCTTTTTAGAAACTTTAAGATATGAAGAATTCTATACTTAAAAATAAATTACAGGATATTTAAAAGAATTGTTTTCCAAAATAATACTGTTGCTGCACTTAACTGCACTGAACAAGTCCAAGTTCCTCAACATAATTTAACTTACAAATCATTAAACATCCCCCAAAACATCAATTG
This sequence comes from Theropithecus gelada, assembly GCF_003255815.1. Taxonomy (NCBI): domain Eukaryota; kingdom Metazoa; phylum Chordata; class Mammalia; order Primates; family Cercopithecidae; genus Theropithecus; species Theropithecus gelada. The sequence continues at coordinate 89,704,494 of NC_037670.1, forward strand.
CTTCATATACACACACATCTCCCATACCCACTAAATTAATTTTGGGGTGATATTTGAAATTAATTTTGGGGTGATTTAATAAGGCCCAACTTCTGATCTCTTTCTGAGTTAATTTTTTATGGGAATTGGTGTTTTTTTAAACAAATTTTTTATTTTAGAATAGTTTTAGATTTATAGAAAAGTTGCAGAGATAGCACAAAGAGTTCTCATATACCCTGCCGCAGTTGTTAAGGTGTTGCATTAGTATGGTATATTTGTTACAACTAATGAACCAATATTGACACATTAACTAAATTTCATTTTTTTTTTGATTTCTTTAGTTTTTATCTAGTGTTATTTTTCTGTTCCACAATACTATAAAGGATACCACATTACATGTAGTCATTAAACCTTAGAATCTTCTAGACTGTGGCAATTTTTCAGCCTTTCCTTGTTTTTGACAACCTTGACAGTTTTGAGTTCTGGTCAGGTATTTTGTTGAGAATGTCCTTCAATCTGGGTTTGTCTGATGTGTTACTTATTAGACTGAGGTTACGGTTTTTTAGGAGGATGATCATAGAGGTGAATGACATTTTCATTACATCAAGTGTGCATACTAATTATCATGACATCACTGATGATGCTAATGCTGACCACCTGTAGGTAATGCTCGTCACGTTTCTCCAGTCTAACGTTACTTCTTATTCCTTTTCCATACTGCATATAAGTCAACCAATTTTGAGCATGGAAGTAAATTTTTTCTATTCACCTAGTGAGGTCCTCCAGGTCTAACCTGTTAACTTGCAAATTGATACCCTGGGCCACGAAGAAGACTGGGCAAAAGAACATTGCTAAGTGCCAATTTTTGTTTTTAGAACAAAAGCAACTTAAAACATATGATTTTTTTTTTTTTTTTTTTGAGACGGAGTCTCGCTCTGTCGCCCAGGCTGGAATGCAGTGGCCGGATCTCAGCGCTCACTGCAAGCTCCGCCTCCCACGTTTACGCCATTCTCCTGCCTCAGCCTCCCGAGTAGCTGGGACTACAGGCGCCCGCCACCTCGCTCGGCTAGTTTTTTGTATTTTATAGTAGAGACGGGGTTTCATCGGGTTAGCCAGGATGGTCTCGATCTCCTGACCTCGTGATCCGCCCGTCTCGGCCTCCCAAAGTGCTGGGATTACAGGCTTGAGCCATCGCGCCCGGCCTAAAACATATGATCTTACAGTACCTACATTAGTTTTCTATTGCTGCTGTAACAAATTACCACAAACGTAGTGGCTTAAAATACAGAGAAGCATGTGGGGCTGAAAACAGAGATTGAGTCTGCATATTAAAGTGTTCCCACAGCCAGGCATGGTGGCTGACACCTGTAATTCCAGCACTTTGGGAGGCTGAGGTGGGCAGGTCACCTGTTTGAGACCAACCTGGCCAACTTGGTGAAACTCCATCTCAATTAGCAGGGTGTGGTGGCACATGCCTATAATCCCAGCTACTTGGGAGGCTGAGGCATGAGAATCACTTGAACCCGGGAGGTAGAGATTGCAGTGAGCTGAGATCGCGCCACCACACTCCAGCCTGGGCAACAGAGTGAGACTGCATCTCAAAAAAATAAATAAGGCTGGGTACGGTGGCTCACGCCTGTAATCCCAGCACTTTGGGAGGCCGAGGCGGGCAGATCACGAGGTCAGGAGATTGAGACCATCCTGGCTGACACGGTGAAACCCTGTCTCTACTAAAAAATACAAAAAATTAGCCGGGCTTGGTGGTGGATGCCTGTAGTCCCAGCTACTTGGGAGGCTGAGGCAGAAGAATGGCGTGAACTCGGGAGGCGGAGCTTGCAGTGAGTTGAGATCATGCCACTGCACTCCAGCCTGGCCAACAGAGCGAGACTCCATCTCAAAAAATAACATACATACATACATACATACATACATGAAATAAAGTGTTCCCCCACCCAGCTCCCAAATGACTGCACCCAGCTTACACTTCTGACAGTTTATCTGATAATTCTATAGGTCAGAGTCCAAAATGGGTCACAGTGGACTAAAACCAATGTGTCTGCCTGGAGACGCTATAGAAGAAACCATTTCCTTGCCTTTTTCAGCATCTTGCAGCTGCCTGCATTCCTTGGCTTATGGTCCCCTTCCCCCTTCAAAGACAGCAATGACCAGTCAAGTCTTTCTCATATTGCCCCACTTGACGCTGCCTTCTTTTGCATCCCTCTTCCAAATTTAAGGATCTTTATGATTACACTGGACCCATTTGGATAATTTCATCTCAAAATCCTTGACTTAGTCACATATGCAAAGTCCTATCTGCCACAAAGGTGTATTCTAGATGCTGGGGATTGGGAAGTGGACATCTTTGGGGAAGGCATTGTTCTGCCTACCATGGTACCCAATGGTTTTATCTCTATGAAGTGACCTATTTCTCAAACAGCCAGCCTGGCAAGCACCTAAGATTGCAATACTCTGTTTAGTGTAAAGAACATATTCTTTCCTAATATGACTCTTTCCCTTGTCATGTGTCCAAACATGAGTTATAAGAAACCAATAAAGACATTTTTATTAATAAAAATGTGAGAAGGCAATTTAGTCACCTGATCCTCTGCTCTCACAGTCAGAGTGTCCTGGTTGAGAAGATGTGTTACTCGCTTGACATCAAGTTGAAGAAATTCATCAGTTTTGTAAACTTCAGTAAAATGCTGATGAATAAAGTCATCTGCAGTTGCTTTCAATTCAGGACAATCTAGACACTCTGCTAGCACACTTATACCTAAATACATAAAGAAAATAAAAGAATAGAAAATCATTTTTAGAAAAACCAAGTATACATTTAAGATGAAGCATGACTTCAGGAAAATTAGTTGAATAAATTTCATAAATCTGGATCCTGTTCTGTTTCATTGATTTGTCTATTCTTGTGCCAATACTATACTGTCTTATAAAAGACTGTTTTGGTTTTTTTTTTTTTTGAGACAGAGTCTCGCCCACCTGGAGTGCAGTGGCGTGATCTCGGCTCACTGCAAGCTCCACCTCCCAGGTTCATGCCGTTCTCCAGCCTCAGCCTCCTGAGTAGCTGGGACTACAGGCACCCGACACCATGCCTGGCTAATTTTTTTTTGTATTTTTAGTAGAGATGGCGTTTCACCTTGTTAGCCAGGATGGTCTCGATCTCCTGACCTCGTGATCTGCCTGCCTAGGCCTCCCAAAGTGCTGGGATTACAGGCGTGAGCCACCATGCCCGGCTGGTTTTTATATTCTGTAGGAGAAGCCCCCCTTCAATGTTTTTTCAAAGTTTTCTTGGCTATTGTTAGACATTTTACCTTGTAGACAAATTTTAAAATAAGCTTATCACATTCTACTTTACAAAATCTCCATGTGATATTAATCAGAATTGCACTGAACTTTTGGATTACTTTGGGACAACTTCTGCAGCACGGAGGAGCTCCACTTAAAAACATGACATACATCAAATTTATTCAGGTATAAACTTTTATGTCAGGAGTCTGCAAAGTACTGTTTATGGGCAAAATCTAGCCCATAGCCTGTTTTGTAGGGTCAGCAGCTAATAATAGCTTTTACATTTTTTTGAAAGGTTAAAAAAAAAAAAAAAAAAAAAAGAGGAGGCGAGAAGGGGAAGTGAAGATGGAAAGGAAAGGAGAAGAGATAAGGACCACATGTGGTCCATAAAGCCTAAAATATTTTCTCTTCTGGTCCTTTACAGGAAAAGTCTGCTCCTTCTTCTATATGAAACTACAAATTATTTATTTATTTATTTATTTATTTATTTATTTATTTATTTATTTATTTATTTAGAGAGGNTTATTTATTTATTTATTTATTTATTTATTTATTTATTTATTTATTTAGAGAGGGAGTCTCGCTCTGTCGCCCAGGCTGGAGTGCAGTGGCCGGATCTCAGCTCACTGCAAGCTCCGCCTCCTGGGTTCACGCCATTCTCCTGCCTCAGCCTCCTGAGCAGCTGGAACTACAGGCGCCCACCACCACGCCCGGCTAATTTTTTATGTATTTTTAGTAGAGACGGGGTTTCACCGTGTTAGCCAGGATGGTCTCGATCTCCTGACCTTGTGATCCGCCCTCCTCGGCCTCCCAAAGTGCTGGGATTACAGGCGTGAGCCACTGCACCCGGCCGTTACTAGATTTCTTGACATTGAAATGATTGAACCATTGTGTCACTTTTAAAGTAAATTCTAGCTGGTCACAAAGTATTATTATTTTTAAAATAAACTTCATTTTTTCAGAGCAATTTTAGGTTTACAGCAAAACTGAAGAAACATTACAGAGTTCCCATGTCCCTATTGTCACCACACATGCATAACCTTTCCCACTATCACCATACCACACGAGGGGTATTCTTGAATTTTTTTTTTTTAGCGTCAATAAACGTTTTTAAATGAAACTAAAATGTTATATGTGTTTGTACACATACATGTATACATACGCACACACTTTCTTCATCCAATGTTGGTATTATGGTAACCTTACCCTAGGAAAATGAACTGGCAAGTTTTCTACCCTTTCTAGAGATTTAGAACAATTTAAATAACATAAGCATTAATCTATTCTTTGAAAGGTTGATAGAATTAACCCACGAAGCCTTCAAGCCTGGAGCACTAATTAGAAATACATCTTCATGGTGGCTCATGCCTGTAATCCCAGCACTTTGGGAGGCCTAGGCGGGTGGATCACTTGAGGTCAGGAGTTCGAGACCGGCCTGGCCAACACGGTGAAACCCCATCTCTACTACTAAAAATACAAAAATCAGCTTAGTGTGGTGGTGCTCATCTGTAATCCCAGCTACTCAGGAGGCTGAGGCAGGAGAATTGCTTGAACCCGGGTGGCAGAGGCTGCAGTGAGCTCAGATTGGGTCACTGCACTCCAATTGGGGTGACAAAGTGAGACTCTGTCTCAAAAAGAAAAAAGAAATACATCTTTACTTTTTTTATTGTTTCTGAGGTTACCAGCTTCAGGTTTTATAACTTTTTTCTTTCTTTCTTTCTTTTTACTGGCTCATGCCTGTAATCTCAGCATTTTAGGAGTCAGTGTGCCTGGCCCAAAATTGTCTTAAAAAGCATAAAATCTGTCCAGGCATGGTGGCTCATGCCTGTAATCCCAGCAATTTAGGAAGATGAGGCGGGCAGCTCACTTGAGGTCGGGAGTTCGAGACCAGCCTGGCCAACATGGTGAAACCCTATCTCTGCCCAAAATACAAAAATTAGCTGGGCATGCTGGTGGGTGCTTGTAATCCCAGCTACTCAGGAGGCTGAGGCAGGAGGATCACTTGAACCAGGGAGGCGAAGGTTGCAGTGAGACGAGATCACACCACTGCACTCCAGCCTGGGCGACAGAGTGAGACTCTGTAAAAAAAAAAAAAGAGACAATTTCGGTCACTGTCTTTTGCTTTCATAGCTATAGTTCTAATTCCTGATGCTGTTCTTTGATCTTTTCTTCTTGATAAGACTTGTTAAGTCTGAGGCTATTTTGTACCGTATTTTGAAATACTTAGCTTTAGTTTTTCTGACTAAGTCTATAGTCTATTAGTTTTATTTCTCTACTTTATTACTTTATATTTTCTTTTCTTTTTTTGAGATGTAGTCTCACTCACTCTGTTGCTTAGGCTGGAGTGCAATGGCGCAATCTTGGCTCACTGCAACCTCCCCCTCTGGAGTTCAAGTGATTCTCCTGCCTCAGCCTCCTGCATAGCTGGGAATACAGGCACAAACCACCATGCCTGGCTAATTTTTGTATTTTTAGTAGAGATGCGGTTTCACCATGTTGGCCAGACTGGTCTCGAACTCCTGACTTCAGGTGATCCACCCACCTCGGCCTCCCAAAGTGCTGGGATAACAGGCGTGAGACACTGCGCCTGGCCTAATTTATATTTTAAATCATATTTTTTTCTACTTTCATTAGGTGTTTACAAATTATTTTTCTCTACCTCTCTGAATAGGATACATAAGGCAAGAAAGAATAAAAATAAATACATTTATTTGGAAAAAATTTAAGACTACAAATTTTCTTCTAAGAAATACTTTGGTTATATTCTAAAGATTTCAGTTTATTGTGTGCTTATTGCCATGTTTCTATATAGCCTATAAGTTTACCTTTAATATCTCTAAAAAATAATTTTCTAAATAATTCTTCGGTTAAATTTTCAAGTGTTCAGAATGGGGCGGGAGAGAAGAGTTGTCCTTCCATAGTTAATTTCTAGTTTTACTGCACTATAATCAGGGGATGTGGCCTGTGTCTCCTCTTTTTTGGGTGCTCCAGCTTTTCTGTGGCTGGTGATCAGTACTTGTAAATACTCCAAGGGTATCTGAAAACAATCTGTGTTCTCTGATGACTAAGTAAAACATTCTGTGTTATCTAGCTGAACAAGTTTGTATTATTCAAATCCTTATTCTTTCTAAAATCTGACTTGAGATTTCTGGGCAATGCTATGAGTTACTCACTAGCCATTCCATAAATTCTCTTTCTGTGTAAACCAGCAACATTTGGTTTATTTTGCTTGCAAGTAAGAAAGCTAATCAGTACATCTTTATCTTGAGCTCTTTATCTCTCTCACTTAGCTAGCTTTAGTACTTCCAATACTTTTCTCAGAAGGGATACATGTGATTGTTTTCTTGCAATATCCAAATGAATGATGCCTTGAAATGCAATTTTCTCTCCCTCTCATTTGCAACCTTGTCATATTATGTTCTAATTTTGAGTTGCAGATAAAAAATTAATGGCATTCTGATTCTCTTTCTTTTCTGAGTAACTTGTTATAAACACCAGCTGGGATAGTTCATCTCTGCCATATGGTCTCTAGCCTTCTTTTCATGACAGCAGAAGAGTTCCCAGCAACAATGGAGAGCAAATCCCAAAGCACAAGCATTTTTCTATCCTCTGCTAACATCTCCTTTGCTAATGTCCCATAGGCTATAGCAAATCACATGGTCACAGATTACAAGGGAGGAAAACAGACTCTATCTCTTGATGGGAGGAGCTACCAAGTGATATTGCAAAAGGGTGTACATAAATGGAAGGAAAGAATTTATGGTTATTTTTTGTAATATACTATACTGCTTCTCTTTGAAAGGCTGTAAATTTTTTTATATTGATATTTGTTCTTTTTTACTGTTTTAAGATCAACTTATTATTACACAGTCACTCATTCAGAAGCCAGGGAAACATCAGGGCAGCAGAAAGAAGGTGGGATGGAGTAGGCTCTGTGAAGGACCAAAGACAAAACGCCACAGTTATGAAATTTTGTTTTATTCTAATAAAGACTAATGTATGCCTGATAGCCTAGTGATAATACATGTTTAGCAAGTCACAACATTTTTAGAAAGCATGTATCATTCAAATAAGGGCATTATATAGCTGGAGACTTCAACACCCCACTTTCAGCACTGGAAAGATCTTCCAGACAGAAAATCAACAAACAGCAGACTTAATCTGCACTATAGAACAAATGGATCTAACAGATATTTATAGAATATTTCATCTAAGAGCTATAGTATACACATCCTTTTCCTCAGCATGTGGATCATTCTCAAGGATAGACAATATGCTAGGTCACAAAACAAGTCTTAAAACATTAAAAAAAAAAAAAACTTCATAGTATCAAGCATCTCCCCTGACCACAATGGAATAAAACTAGATATTAATAACAAGAGGAATTTTGGAAACTATACAAACACATGGAAATTATACAATATGTTCCTGAATGACCAGGGGATCACTGAAGACATTGAAAAGGAAACTGAAAAATTTCTTGAAACAAATGATAACAAATGATGATAATATCCCCTAACCTATGGGACACAGCAAAAGCAGTACTAAGAGGGAATTTATAGCTATAAGTGCTTACATCAAGAGAGGAAAAATCTTAAATGAACAATCTAATGATGTATCTTCAAGAACTAGAAAAGCAAGAGCAAACCAAATCCAAAATTAGTAGGAGAAATAATAAAGATCAAAGAAAAAATAAAACTGAAATGAAAAAAAATACAAAAGATCAATGAAACAAAAAGTTGGGTTTTTGAAAAGTTAAAACAAAATGAACAAACCTTTAATTAGACTAAGAAAAAGAGAGAGAAGATCCAAATAAATAAAATCAGAAATGAAAAAGGAGACACTACAACTGATACTACAGAAATTCAAAGGATCATTAATGGTTACTATGAGCAACTATTAATATATGCCTATAAATTGGAAAATTTAGAAGGAAATGAACAAATTTCTAGATACATACAACCTACCAAGATTGAATCAGGAAGTAATACAAAACGTGAACATATCAATAACAAGGAATGAGGTTGAAGCTATAATAGAAAGTCTCCCAGTAAAAAAAGCCTGGGACCTGATGGCTTCACTGATGAATTCTACCAAATATTTAAGGAGGAACTAATACCAGTCCTACTCAAACTATTCAACAACAACAACAACAACAACAACAAAAAATAACAGAGGAGGGGGCAATACTTCCAAACTCATTTGATGAGGCCAGCATTACCCTCATACCCAAACCAGACAAAGACACATCAAAAAAAAAGAAAACTACAGGCACCAATATCTCTGATGAACATTGATGCAAAAATCATCAACAAAATATTAGCAAACCAAATTCAACAACACATTAAAAATATAATTCATCATGACCAAGTGGGATTTATCCCTGGAATGCAAATGATGGTTCAACATACACGAATCAATGTGATACAGCATATCAATAAAATGAAGGATAAAAACCATATGAAAATTTCAGTCAATGCTGAAAAAGCATTTAAAAAAATTCAACATCTTTTCATGACAAAAACCCTAAAAAAAAACTGGGGATAGAAGGAACATACCTCAACATAATAAAAGCCATATACAACAGACCCACAGCTAGTATCATATTAAATGAGGAAAAACTGAAAGCCTGTCCTCTAAGATCCGGAACACAACCAGGATATTCACTTTCACCACTGTTACTCGACATAGTACTGGAAGTCCTAGCTAGAGCAATCAGACAAGAGAATGATATGAGGGGCAGCCAAACCGGAAAGGAAGAAATAAAATTATCCTTGTTTGTAGACAATATGATCTTATATTTGGAGAAACTGAAAGAATCCACAAGAAAAGTATTAGAATGGATAAATTCAGTAAAGTTGCAGGATACAAAATCAACATACGAAAATTAGTAGCATTACTATATACCAACAGTGAACAATGTGAAAAAGAAATAAGAGGGCTGGGCGTGGTGGCTCATGCCTGTAATCCCAGCACTTTGGGAGGCCGAGGCAGGCGGATCACCTGAGGTCAGGAGTTTGAGAACAGCCTGGCCAACGTGGCGAAAACCTGTTTCTACTGAAAATACAAAAAAATTAGTCGGGTGTGGTGGCATGCACCTGTAGTCCCAACTACTTGGGAGGCTGAGGTGGGAGAATCGCTTGAACCCAGGAGGTGGAGACCACAGTGAGCCAAGGTTGTGCCACTGCATTCCAGCTTGGGTGACAGAGAGAAACTCTGTCTCAAAAAAATAAAAATAAAAAAATTAAAATAAAATAAAATAAGTAGCCCCATTTACAATAGCCACACATACAATTAAATAACTAGGAATTAACCAGAGAAGTGAAAGATCTTTATAATGAAAACTATAAAACACTGATAAAAGAAATTGAAGAAGACACCAAAAAATGGGAAAATAGTCCATGTTTATGGATTGGAAGAATCAATATTGCTAAAATGTCCATACTTCCCATAGCAATCTATAGATTCAATGTAATCCCTATCGAAATACCAATGGCATTCTTCACAGAAGTAGAAAAAAAATCCTAAAATTTATATGGAACCACAAAAGACCCAGAATAGCCAAAGCTACACTAAGCAAAAAGAATGAAACTGGAGAAATCACATTACCCAACTTCATATTATACCACACAGCTATAGTAACCGAAACAGCATGTACTGGCATAAAAACAGACACACAGACCAATGGAACAGAATAGAGAATCCAGAAACAAATCAACACACTGACAGTGAACTCATTTTCAACAAAGGTGCCAAGAATACACACTGGGGAAAAGACAGTCTCTTCAATAAGTGGTGCTGGGAAAACTGGATATCCATATGCAGAAGAATGAAACTAGACCCCTATCTCTCATCATATGCAAAAATCAAATCAAAACGAATTAAAGACTTAAATCTAAGACCTCAAGCTATAAAATGACAACAAGAAAACACTGGGGAGAAATCCCCAGTACACTGGTCTGGGCAAAGATTTCTTGAGCAATACCCCATAAGCATAGGCAACCAAAACAAAGATGGACAAATAGAGTCACGTCAAGTTAAAAAGCTTCTGCACAGCAAAGGATACAATCAACAAAGTGAAGAGACAACCTATAGAATGGGAGAAAATATCTGCAAACTACTCATCTGACAAAGGATTAATAACCAGAATACATAAGGAGCTCTACAGGAAAAAAATCAAACAAAGCCAATGAAAAAATGGGCAAAAGATTTGAATAGATATTTCTCAAAGACATACAAATGGCAAACAGACTTACGAAAAGGTATTCAACATCCTTGATCATCAGAGAAATGCAAATCAAAACTATAATGAGCTATCATCTCGCCCAGTTAAAATGGCTTATATCCAAAAGATAGTTAATAACAAATGCTGGCAAGGATGTGGAGAAAAGGGAACCCTCGTACACTGCTGGCGGGAATGTAAATTAGTACAACCACTATGGAGAATAGCTTAGAGATTTCTCAAAAAACTAAAAATTGAGCTAACATGTGATCCAGCAATCCCACTTCTGGGTATATACCCAAAAGAAAGGAAATCAGTATATCAAAGAGATATCTGCATTCTTATGTTTGCTGCAGCGTTGTCTACAATAGCTAAGATTTGGAAGCAACGTAAGTGTCCATCAACAGATGAATGGATAAAGAAACTATGGTATATATACACAATGGAGTACTACTCAGCCATAAGAAAGAATGAGATCTAGTCATTTGCAACAGCATGGATGGAACCAGAGATAATTATGTTAAGTGAAATAAGCCAGGCACAGAAAGACAAACATCACATATTCTCATTTATTTGTGAGATCTAAAAATCAAAACAGTTGAACTCATGGACATAGAGAGTAGAGAGATGGTTACCAGAGGCCTGGAATGGTAGTTGGGAGAATGAGGGAAGGATTAATGGGTAACAAAAAAAAAAAAAAAAACAAACCTATTATTTGATAGCACAACAGGGTGACTATAGTTAATACTTAATTGTACACTTTAAAATAACTTAGAGTGTAATTGGATTGTTTGTTACTCAAAGGATAAATCCTTGAGGGGATGGATACCCCATTCTCCATGATGTGCTTATCTCACATTGCATGCCTGTATCAAAACATTTTATATACTCCAGAAATATACCAACTATGTACCCACAAAAATAAAAACACAAACACACAAAAAATAGGCATTAAAGTTTCATAAAGAATGAAATGTCTACTATAATCCTCTTTAAAAACCTTGATTCATTTTCAAAGATCAACAATAATTTTTTTTCAATCAAAAGAAAAGGAAAATAAGGTTTTTTCCACCAAAATACACAAGAACCATTTATTGGCATTTTTGTTTCAAGTTCCTGGGAAAAAAAGGCCAAATTTTCAAAGGCAGTTAATAACAGCTATACAAGGGCTTGTTTCATTTGATTTAGCATCAAGTAAAAGTAAATATGCCACGGAAGACAGTCGAGTTTTATCTCCACCTCTCATATTGGCCCGCTTCTCCTACCAAGTCACAGTACATAAGCATGCATCCTTGTTGCCCCACTAAGGAATCTAAAATGATTCAAATTTTTAAATGGTTGCTCAGATGACATTCACCAGCAGAACTTCTTTCCCCTTAAGATAGGGTGGCAGTGAACACTACCAGGTATCAATGTCATCAGAAATAAATAACTCTTTCAGGAAAGTCACGTTCCTGATCCCTGTTAACCATTATGTAAATTCTTTTTGTTGCTATACCTGTTTACTAATTATGTTTGTTACTTATGCAAAGGGAATACTCCCCAGACTTGCCTGATCTATTGTTTCTATTTCCTAACAACAAAGTATGTTCACTTTACATAGTGCCATAGGTTTACTCTTTTTTTTTTTTTTTTTTTTTTTTTGTCTCGCCCTTTTTCCCCTTGCCCGGGTGGGGGGGGGGGGGCTCTCCCCCCCCCCACCGCGCCCCCCGGTTACCCCCATTCGTCCCCTCTTC